>NW_026057577.1:99687982-99718522 GCF_023721935.1 Panthera uncia | reverse complement strand
AAAAAAAAAAAAAAAAAAAAATAAAAAAAAAAAAAAAAAAATTAAAATGTAAAAAAAAAAAAAAAAAAAAAAAAGTTTTCTGTGTTTTCCTAACATGGCAAAAGCAGCAACTTCCTGATCCTCTAAAAATCTATAGCAAATAGAAAGTTAATGACAGCTTTTCTTCATCTTCATTCACTCTTTGAGCTGATTTAATGATTTTATAAGCACCCAATCCCCTGTATTAAATTCCTTTCTTCTCAAAATTACACAATGGTATCTGTTTTCCTGACTGACCTGACTGATAAACATATATTCATCATAGTGCCTAGTACACAGTAGGCACTCAATAAAGGTAATTTTTAATAGTAGTAATAGTAATAGCCATAGCAGCATAGGGTAAAGGCAGTAGAGGCAGTAACCTAAATCCCCACATTGTCAACTAAAACAAGGACAGAGTACCATGCAAATAAGGGAAAGTTCTGTATTATAGAGATAATAAGAGAAATACAACAGTAATTTTTAGAATTAGGTGAAATAATTCAATTCAGCTACTTTGTAGAATAATTCAGGGATTAGGGGTGCTGACCCCCCACACACAGTTGAAAATCCACATATAACTTCTGACTCCCCCAAAACTTGACTACTAATAACCTGTTGGCTGGAAGCATTCCTAATAACATCAACAGACAATAGCACACACTTTGTATGTTATATGTACTGTATACTTTATTCTTACCAAAAAGTAAGATAGAGGAAAGAAAATGTTATTAAGAAAATCATAAGAAAGAAAAAGTACATTTATAATACTGTACTGTATTGAAAAAATCTGCATATAAGTGGACCCATGCAGTTCAAACCTGTGTTGTTCAAAGGTCAACTGTATATGGATTTGCCAGTATTTTATGTCCATGTAATTTGGAGGCATGATCTCTAGACAAGAAAGCAGCAGATCTGGGTTCAAATCTCACTCAGCACCCCCCCTTTTATGTTTATTTATTTTTGAGAAAGAGAGAGACAGAGACAGAGATGAAGTGCAAGTGGGGGAGGGGCAGAGAGCCACAGGGAGACACAGAATGTGAAGCGGGTTCCAGACTTGGAGCAGTCAGCACAGAACCAATCCAGGGCTTGAAATCATGAACCGCGAGAGATCATGACCTAAACTGAGGTCAGAATCTTAAGCAACTGAGCCACCCAGGTGCCCCTCACTCAGCGCCTTTTTAACTATGACCTTGCAGAAGTCAGCTTTCTGTGCTTCAGTTTTCAGATCTGCAAACTGAAGTATTCAAACCAAATGCTCATTGAGGACCTATTCAGTTGTTTAATGGCATGCTTTTAGAACTAAGTATGCAAAGGCCTTCAAGGGCCTTGAACACTGCCTAATGTCATTTAAATATTCTCCTGAAAGCAAATGTAGATGATTAATTTTCCTAAGAAAAAATCATTTGCATATCAAAAGGTATTTTTTCATTTTAACATAGGCTAGTTCCTGTCCCAATTACCACAAATTTTTATTAATAAAGTAATGCTGTCTCATTTCAACCAATTTACAGTCAAGAGAAAAGAGACCTGAGAAGTATCCATTTATCCATTCGTTCCAGAGAGCAATTACGCACTGGTCTTTTCGATCATCAAAACCAAACAAACAAGTAGCTTCTAGCCAAAAAAAAAAAAGAGAGAGAGAGATGCAAAGAGACAGACAGACACACACACAGAGAAAGATAGAAAGAGATGGAGAGAAAAAGACCAAATGTGGAAATATTTTGAAAAGTACAAAGCGCTAAATAATGTAAAAATAGATGGCTGGCAATGACCTAACTGGAGAATTAAAAATCGATGAATTCCATTTTTTTAGGTGGCTAAGAAATTTAAATTCCCCTAGGCAGTCCAACAGATAGTGGTTACAGCATGAACTTTGAATGTAGGAGCCAGTAATTACTAGCTGTTTGACTGTAAGCAATTTAACCTCCATGAACCTCAGCTTCTCATTAGTAAAATGAGAATAACAATATCATAGATTGTTCTGTGGATTAACTGACAAAATACATGTGTATACTTGAATAACACTTATCAAGGTATTTACTATAGAGTAAATGCTCCGTATCTGTTAGTTACTGGTAGAAATCACCCCTCCAACCTGCTGCTTTACTTCATGAACGATCCTTAGCTAACCCATTGCTGCCTTTTACAGCAACTTTATTATTCTAAACCCAGCTCTGCAAGGTTCAATTGATTTCAACCTATACCACCTTCGTCATTTGAAGATATGCTGAAGAATAAAAACCATCAGAAAGTGAATTGAACTTATTAAGTTAAAGCTAAAGTTGAATTAAAGTTGAATTAAAGGAGAAGTATGATTATTTTAGTGACTAGGAATATTCTGTTCTGTTACAACTCAATCTTTTAATCTACTTTTATTTTCAACGGACTATGACCCATTCAGTCCTAATTTCATTATAAAAATGTACTGTGACCCAGAAAAGACCAACATGTACACTGGCAGTCCCACATGAGAGTAACTGATCAGATTGCCTTCAATGACAGGAAGGTCTTGCAAAATCTAAAGAGGAAAATATTCAAATACAAGAAGCCTCAGAAAAATATTTTCAATGTACTAATAAATTGGTATGTTATCAGGCAGTTATTCTGAAAACTGGTGTGGTCCATGGCCCCTCATGGGCTGCCACATTCTTTATTCAAATTCAATGGCATGATCATTAACAAATATTAGGCATAATATATGCCAGAGACTATTCTAGATGCTGAAGATACAGTGGCATATAATATAGAAGAAGCCCTTGATCTCCTGGATTTACATTCTAGTGTCCAGAGACAGACACATAAAAATTAGTAATATATATTCTGTGCAGATGATGGTAAGTGCTTTGGAGAAAAATAAACAGTGAAGGGACACAGAAATGCCACAGTGGGAAGAGAATTTCAATTTCAAATACCAGAGTCAGAGAAACCCTCACCAAGATGGTAACATCTGAGTAAAGATCTCAGAGAGGTGAGTTGTAAGCCATGTGCATACGTGGGGAAAGAGAACTCCAAGCAGAGGTAAGAACAAGGCAAAATGCTGGGGTGAGGAACTACAAGGAGGCCAGGGCTGCCAATCTTGTTTCTGACTGAATTCTCTTTCCTTAGATACAGTAAGGGAGTCCTGGGATATTTTGACCTTCCCAAAATGACGTCCCTCCAAAAGTCAGGTAAGTCCTCAGATACAAGGTTGCAAATTGAGCCCTGAACAGTAAAGACCTGGCAATACTCAGAATAACAGGATGCAATTTAAAAAGAAACATGTCCAGGGGCGCCTGGGTGGCGCAGTCGGTTAAGCGTCCGACTTCAGCCAGGTCACGATCTCGCGTCTGTGAGTTCGAGCCCTGCGTCAGGCTCTGGGCTGATGGCTCGGAGCCTGGAGCCTGCTTCCGATTCTGTGTCTCCCTCTCTCTCTGTCCCTCCCCCGTTCATGCTCTGTCTCTCTCTGTCCCAAAAATAAATAAAAAACGTTGAAAAAAAAATTAAAAAAAAAAAAAAGAAACATGTCCAAATGAATATCACCCACAGCCTCTGAAATCTGGAAAATACCACACCTATGAGTAAAGATTCAGAAATCGTAGTCATGCAGGGCACTTGGGTGGCTCAGTTGATTAAAGCACCCAACTTTGGCTCAGGTCATGATCTCACGGTTTACAAGTTCCAGCCCCATATCAGGCACAGAGCCTGGAGCCTGCTTCAGATTCTGTGTCTCCTTCTCCTTCTCTGTCCCTCCCCCACTTGTGCTCTCTCTCTCTCTCAAAAATAAATAAAAACATTAAAAAAATTTTTTTAAGAAATAGTAATCATGCAATAATGCACATATACATTAGCAAATATTTGATAAGCATGCATTGTTTCATACAATATTCTTTGTATTATTATGAAGGCTATAAATAAGCAGACTGCATTTTCTGGCATTCTTGTCTTGACAGATAACAGAAAAACATCCACATCATCATGTGGTAAAACAACTCATGCACATGAGATCAATATTCCATACCACCCAGCAGCACCAGGAACATTCTGAAGATAATTTCCTTTAGAGTCTCACATTACATCTACAGCAATTTCCATCTACAGATAATCACCAGATAACCTACTTCACATTATTCACAAGTACTGGATAGCACAGGTTCTGAAAATAATCTGTAAAAAGGTTATATTCTTTCCTTCCTTGTAGAAGTTTTGCATAAAGCAAAACAAGGAACAAAAAGGTATTTTTTCAGGAAAAAAAAAGAAAACTTCCCACTTATCCTTGGGCTGGACAATCCTTTGGGATTTTGTGGATGAAGACCTCATAGACAATTCTCTCTGGTCTTCTATTCTTCCATTAAATAACAGTTGCATTGGTCTTCCCAAAGTCCATTCTTCCCTTGTTCTGAAGAATCACCCATTTTTCTATTCTGAGTCATTATGTTTTATGACTAAAAACTCTAGTGGTGAGCAGGTGGCTGAGATTGAGACAGAGTATTCCACGCCCTCACTCGCAGGGCCAACTTCATGGGCTTGTAAACTGTGCAGGTGTACAGGGCCTTGCACTTAAAAGGACATCACACTTGGCTTAATTCTCTGCAATCTCTGTTTCAAAATGTTAATAATTTCTCTCTGAATTTGTGTTTGGTAAGTGAAGTCTAATGGGACAATGAAGTACCCAGAAAAAAAACACATAAAATATGCACCATTCTTTGCTGCTCCATTCAAAAATAGCATTTGCAGATAGCAGGCAGGAGGCCCTTAATTATTATCAAAGACCTTTCCTTAAATATTTCTTCCATAGTTGTCATTTATATATTCTAATGTAAATGGCACCTGTTGAAAGACAGATTACAATGGGAATCGGCCACTGCAATAGTGCCCCTAGAGGTCTGCAGGACTCTGGCACTCTCTCAGTTTGGGTTTCTCCATATACAGTCGTAGGGGTATAAGTACTTTATTTGGGAAGTGATACCAGGAAGTACTGTAAAGGAGTAGAAAATTGAGAGAGGAAATGTTAATACAGGGTGCATACATGGGCAAGTTACTGCTGTAGGCAACTGGGTATTAATCTGACTGAAGACTCTCAGAGTCTTTGTGGAACATACATAGGGATTCCCATCCCTCACGGGTTGAAAGTCACTCCAGGAACATTAACTCTCTAGCCTTTATGGCCTTCCCAGTGGTTGCCATACTCCTGCAGCCAGGGAAAGCCCTTGGACAAAGAAGCACAGAAGGCTGCAGGCATAAAATGGAAAGTTGTACAGTAGTCCTAGAGTAGGCTGAGGGGATATGACTGACAGAATCTGCTACAGATCCTGATATGTGTCCGCAACATGCTACTTGAGAGTGAATATTTATCTACTGTGCATCTGCTATGTACTAGGCATTGTTCTAGTTGTAAAAGATACAAAGTTGAAATAACAGACTGAAATCTGTCATTATGAAACTTGTAGATGGGGGGAAAATATTAACTAAAGTATTATACAAATATATGGAGCATGTTTTATGAAGTTCAGGAAGCAGTAACCATCTAATGATGATTTGGTCTTGTCTAAGAGATTAATGAAAGCTTCACAGAAAAAAATGAGGTTTGCAATAAGGAACAAAAGTAAGAGTGTACTAAGAAATACTCTCAGTAACTTATGAAAAGGAAATATGGGTAGGGTGAGGAGAAGAAGAAATAAGGAAGAAAGAAAGAAGAAAGAAGGAGGAAGAAAGAGAAAGAGAGGAGCAGGAGGAAAGGCAAAAAAGCCAAGTAGGGACAGATCACTCAGACTTTAAGGGCCACGTTAAAGCCTTTCATCCTTAGAATAAGAGCAATGAAAAGCCATTGAAAGATTTTAAGAAGGGGATATGTGTGTGGCAGGAAAATGATGTGTGTTTTGGAAAGACTACTACACCTATCTTGCAGAGATTATTCTAGAAAAGTGAAGAGGATGTGTGAGAAGTACCCTTGAGGCCATAAGTAGCATAATGGAGCAAAATGGTACCCTGGACTAGACAGACAGAGTTAAAAAGTAGATGAACTGGGGCGCCTGGGTGGCTCAGTCGGTTAAGCGGCCGACTTCGGCTCAGGTCATGATCTCACGGTCCGTGAGTTCAAGCCCCGCATCGGGCTCTGTGCTGACAGCTCAGAGCCTAGAGCCTGTTTCAGATTCTGTGTCTCCCTCTCTCTGACCCTCCCCTGTTCATGCTCTGTCTCTCCCTGTCTCAAAAATAAATAAAACGTTAAAAAAAAATTTAAAAAAAAAGTAGATGAACTGATATAAAATTGGCAAAACATGACATTAAATAAGAGAGAAGGAGTACCCATGAAGATATTTCTACTTCTACTTCTGGCATTTGCTTATTGGAGTCCCATAAAGGGAGACACTTGTCTTGTTTATTGCTATACTTCAGTAACTAATATAAAATGCCTGGACCATAGAAAGGGTGAGATATATCCTTATATGTTATATAGTTATATACCTTATATATATACTCCTATATATATCATACCTTATGTATATGTTATATAGTTATATTTTGATAAATTTGGGGATAAATATCAAGGAAGGAGAAATTTAGATAACGGAAGATTATTTTACTTTGAATGTGCCTTTGAGACCTCCAAGTGGAGATGCTGAGAAAGCAGTTTGAATAGTCAGTGGCTTACTAGTCAGCTAACTCTGGGAAAGTCACATGTATTTGATAACTGAGATTGCCTGGGAAGAGAATTCAGTTTGAGAAGAGTCTCTTGAGGAACTTGATTGTCCACAAATTAAACCTAACGTACAACTGCAAATGAATTTCTCCTTTGAAAATGCATGTAAATATTTGTGTTATTTTGATATAAATAAAATGGAAAGATTGTAGCTTTGGGGGTTGCTTCTTTGCTTTGTTGTTTTGTTTTTCACATTGCTTGATTTCTCAATCTCTTACAGATAATTTTGTTTTTCTCTCAGACATAATTTCCATCCAGACACAAATACACAAGTGGATCTCACATTTTAAAAGTCTGTGATAAAGCTTAACACAGCTTGAGATATTATAAATAAAAAAGCCATTCAACAGTGTTCTCAAATAGCTCTCTTTAGCCTCTAAATTTTCCAAAATGCAGAGTTAATTACTTAGTGGGCCATAATGGCAAATAAAATTAAATGGAAAGAAGACACAGAGTTGTCAATAAAATCCCAGAAACAAAACAACTGCTTACTCGTAGATCGATACGGCAAAGAAAAAAAGCCTCTTTCTAAAGGTGTTTTTTCCCCTAATGGTAACACAATACACACATCAAATGAATAGTTTATATCTGCTCTCCAGTAATACCATACACATACAGAAAAGAATTTGATCTCTGGGATCATATAATCATATGCCAAAAACAGAAAAAAGAGTACTTAAATGACATTTAAAGCATTGGAAATAAAGCCAAAAATATTGGAACTTCAGGAAATTCTACTTATTTTATAACTTACTTGAGTTTAGATTCTTTGTTTAAACCCTCACACTACAGGAGAGAAAGGAAGTCTAAATGAGGGTAGGTACTATCCCCCAGATCATGAAGAGCTAATCAACAGTAGATCTGGGATTTGGATTACAGTGTGTCTTAGACCAGGGCCTTTGTCACCAAACCACACTTTTTCATTTTCCCTCTTTGTGAGTTCCTCTATTAAAGGAGTCCCTGCTCTATCATGCACATTAGCACAAGAGTCATTGTTCTGAACATGCAAGAGAAATGAAATATGAAACTCCTATTTGAATTTGACTGAGTCATCACCACCTCTGATCACTGAGTTGGAACAGGAAAAAAAAGGGGCTTACGGAGTTGTACCTGAGGGTGAATCTGTTCATGAGGGGAGATCAGCCTTCAGTTATTCAGAGCTGATTTGACTTCAACCGCTAGTAGGTGGCAACTTGCCCAGTTGTGAATACGATGTACCTGGCTCTTTACCCTGTTTCTGGGACTATGGACTTGAAATGAGAAGTGAGACTCAGACTTACATAATTTTAGATTTTGGAAATACTATTGGACATAAATGAAGAAAATGTTTTAAAAAAAACTAACAAAATAAAGATATACAAACTGGTCTTGCCTTCAGAAAACCAAACTTAGTAGGAAATACTTCCTATATACGATTATGTTTTGTTTGTTGCATTTTGCAAACATTTAGTCAAATGTAGAGGTGTCCCCAGATGAAAATCTCCAGCTTCTAGCCCTCCTCTGACTTACAGACTCATACGGTCTCCACAGTGACTTCTATCCCACAGAAATCTCTAAAATTCTATCATGGATTTTTATCTCTCCCATCCAAATCTGCCCTACGACATTAAATTGTGTTCAAGCTACCTGGGTGCTTAGGTCAGAAACATGACAGTCATCCTACTCCTACACATTCTGCAGGACATTTATCAGCAAACCCTATTGTTACCAAATCCAACATGTGAGTGGGATCCATACACTGGTCTCCAACTCTGCCACCGCAGCATAGTCAAAACCACAATCAATCCTCTTCTGCATCACTGCACCAGCCCCCCTGCCCAATCTCCTGGCTTCTAAATTCACACCCTCACCAAGTGAATAGTTGCTGAATTGATATTAGAAAAAACATTAACCAGATCATGTCATTTCCTTGCTTAAAAAGCTTCACCAACACCCAGATGAACTACAAGAAAAAAATAAAATAAAAACAACACAAGCCCTTTTTCATGGTCGAAGGTGAAGTCCTGCACAACTAAGCTCTGCCTACTTCACCTATCTTCCCCTGCCTCCACTCACCACTGTAGTCACGGCCATCCAGCTACAGGGCCAACTCAGAAGCTGGTCAGGTGCACTGAAGTCTTTCCCACTTTAGGATTTCTGCAGGTGCTGTCCCTTTTGCTTGAATTTTCTTCTTTCTGCATATCTTTGATTGTTCCTTTGACTATTTCTGGATCCAGCATAAATGTCATCTCGAAAAGTCCTTCCAGAGTCACCCAATTTGAAGACAAACATCCCCTCTCCACACTCTTATTCTCCACCCGCCAGCCTGGCCTTTGCTTTCCTCATAGCACAGCAACAGGTAATTAGATGTTGATTGGCTTGTTTACTTGCTTATTTCTTGTTTTTCCTACAAGATTGTGAGCTCTGTGAGGGCTGGGCTTTGTTTTATCCACTAATTTATACCCAGCACCTGGAACATTGTAAGTACTAAGTATATATTTGCTGAATGAATGTATGATACAATGAAATGATAAATGCTGCTGCTTGCAGAATCATGGCATGCATCTTCAAAGGTCAGCCTGGCTGATTGTTGGAAGCAATCACGCAGAGGATATGACCTCTGTTTGACCCTCGAGCTAAAGCCTGGTAGTCAGAGGTTCCTCACACCCTGCCCTACCCTTGGGAGTATACTTTCTGCCTACCAATCCCACAGCCAAAGTCATTTTCTTTTTTTTTTTTAATATTTTATTTTTAAGTAATCTCTGCATACAACATGGGGCTCAAACCCACAACACCAAGCCAGGTGCCCCACCAAAGTCATTTTTAAGGACACGACCCTGGGAAAGCAATATGTTTTAGAGATCATCTGGATGGCACACACAATTGAACCCAATTAAGTCGTGTATATAAACTTTTCAATTCTGGCAGGCAGGTGCAGAGAACTTCTTACCTTGTAGCACCCAAGACAAGCCTCATATGTAAGTTCCCTTGCTTATTAAAACTGCCACCTACCAATCTGGAGGGGACTGCCCCTTTCTTTGGCCTCTCCTTGCCCTCCATGTACAGGGGCTAGATTGCAAACCAACATTGATAATCCACTGAATTCAGAAACCAGCATGACTTAGAAAGCAAAAACCAAAACCACAATCTGGCAGTTTTTGCAGCAAAAGGATGACTTTTCTCTCTCCTTTGAAATATGCTAACCATAGAATGTTCCACTGATGTCTTCAATTTCACAATTCTTCTTAGATCTTGGCTTTTATTTTTAACCTTGTTCCCATTTTAAAATCAGTGTTTGTTTCGGTCAGCATCAATGGGTATGCCATGTTGATTTCAGAGGAGTGAAATGAAAATTTAAGACTTTTATTTCCAGAAAGCCAATTATTTTGAATGTGTTGAGAAACTGAAGGCTCAAACATTTCTAATCTTTCTCAATCAGCATTTCCCAAAACATTTTTCTAAGAAAAAAACAGTTGTTCCAAGAAGTAATGTTGTACAAAAAGACATGCATACATACCTATATACATATATAAATACATACATATATGTATACATATGCACAAGGTGTTAATGTAGTCAATTATATATAGGAAATATTGAATTAAACAAGGTTAAATAGGCCTCATTATTGTTGATATCAGAGCCTTTTCTAATATGTGGATATGATTATGAATTTCTAAAGTAGGATAAAGTACTTTGAATTTCCAATTTTATTTGGCTATGAAGTCTTTATCATCTGTTATCATTTTGTAGAACTTTGTTCTACATGATAGAGTATAGAAAATAATTTTCTAAAAAATTATCAAATTCTAATTCAAGAATTTTTAAATTGTAGAATCATCTCACTAAGTCTCTTGACCAGATGTCACAAACTCAAATGCCCACCACATCTCCCAGATAAAATAAATGGTTCTAAGGGGGCACCTGAGTGGCTCAGTTGGTTAAGTGTCTGACTTCGGCTCAGGTCATGATCACACAGTTTGTGAGTTCAAGCCCCGTGTCAGGCTCTGTGCTGACAGCTCAGAGCCTGTAGCCTGCTTCGGATTCTGTGTCTCATTCTCTCTCTGCTGTGCTGAGTCTGTCTCTAAAAAATAAACAAATGTAAAAAAAAATTTTTTTCTAAATAGATGGTTCTGTTGGGCTAGATGGGGACTATGCCACTCTGGAAAGCATATATACAACATAAAGGAGAAAGCAATGATTCAGCCTCAGCTGTAATGTAGAACCAATGTTCCAGATTATTTTACTTTCCAAAAGAAGCCAGAAACTTGGAATTTGTATTAAAGCTCCCCATTTTTAGATATTTGCAACTAATTTGCAGTTTCAGACACTGCACAGACCAAATAAAAATACCTGTAGGCCAGATTCATTACATAATTCATTCATTCAAAGTTTGCGATTTGATTTAAACTGCTTAGTATAGATATTTTTCTGTTCTGTTTTTCAAAATTATGTATTTAGGTTCTTGTCTTAATATTGTTACATTTGTGACTATCTTTGATTTACTTTTCCTTATGGTCCTCCGTGAATCTTCTATTTTGGCCAGTCTTTTAACTAGAAGGCACAAATTAACATCAGAATAGTCAAAATTTTCTTTGCATACATATAACAAGAAAGGGCCAGATAATGGGACTAGTGTAGATAATGCCCTCCAAGATAAGTTTTATTTCCTTGAAGTGATTCATTTACTGCCATACATTGTATAATGTCCTATTCTACTGAAATAGAAATTTCTAAAATAACTCACTAAAGACCACGTCACTTGGAAATATTAGAATTTTTCAAAGGGAAATTTGTGTAGGTCCTGGAAATAGTGATTTTAATATCATTAGGACCTAGGCATTTATTGTCTATAAAACAGGGGGGGAAAGGAGAATAGCAAGAGCATGAGTGTTGGAGTCAAGCCCTGTGTTCCAATCCCAACCCCTCTCTTACTGGCTGGCTGACCTTCACTAAGGCATTCTCTCAAAGTCTTCACGTCTCAGTGTCCTAAGTTAAAATGGAGAAGATAATAGTACCTCCTTCAACAAGTTGCTCATGATTCCATTTTTATCACATGCTCAGAATAATACTATTATAGCCATTGAAAAGAGATTTATGGGTATCATGTTGTAAGGCTGGGATGTGTGCCTACTAAAGGGCAACAGGAAGAGATTTCTTTGTGATGATGGAACATTTCTGTGTCTTGCATGTGATGATGGTTGCATGAATAGATGCATGTGGAAAAATTTCATAGATGATATACACCAAAAGAGAAATAAATGTAAAACTGATAGACTCTGAATATAGTCTGAATTCAAGTTAATGTCTTGCTAAAGTCAGTTTCCCAGTTTCGACAATGGTCTATGTTATATATTGAGAAAGTTGAGTGATGAGTACACAGAAACTCTCTATACTATTTTAAAACTTCTAATGAGTCTAAACTATTTCAAAATAAAAAGTCTAAAGGAAAAACAGAAAGAAAAAAAAAAGCTTGCTGAGAGGATTATATATGATAATGGAGCAAAGAACTTAGCATAATATCTGGCACATTATAAATGTTGTCTAAACAGTAGGTATCATTGTTTTATTATTACTAAGTGTAGGAATTAAAGCTTAAAATTATGAAAATGAATGTGTATCACTGATAAATGAGATGAAGTTTATCAGGTATCAGAGGAGGCGACTCAAATTGAATTTTGAATATGAAGAGCAAGAGAAGGGCAAAAGATAAAGAGATAATGTCATTAAGAACTCATCAGCTTCAAACTCATTCTCATTGCCCACCTACCATCACATCAGTCACTTGACATTATACCCAGAAATCATTAACATATTACAGAAATATTTGTTTTGCTTTAAAGGGTTGCATAATTTACTATAAATGCCACCCTAAACTTTTCCATCTCTATGCACTTTGATACTAATGATGCTTTGAATACTTATAGCTTACTAATAGCTATAATACATTATAAATAGTTTATTACCTAATTACATATTTTAATTCATAGCAGTGCTTGGGCAGTAGGCAAAATAAATTGTGATAAATCTTCATAGACAAATTAAACTGAATTTCTGATGAAATTCAGAAATGTTCTCTCCTCTTAAAGTAAATTCAGAAAATAGACTTATTAGAAGATATATGTAGATGAATCTTTCCAGATTCAGAGCTGTTTTTAAAATACTAAGTTTGATGTTCTACCTTTAGTGAATAATTATGAAAAACATGCCATTGCACATTTTGCCTATTTCCAGGCTTACATAATTATAAATAATGCTGTGACAAACATGCCAGTATGTAAATCTTTACATGAATAGCTGGTTGTTTCCCTAGTGTAAAATACAAAAAAAAAAAAATCTCTTAAAAGTAAAATATCTGGAGGCACCTGAGTGGCTCAGTTGGTTAAGCGTCCAACTCTTGATTTCAGCTCAGGTCATGATCTCATGGTTCATGGGACTGAGCCCCACTTTGGGCTCTGCACAGCCAGCACAGAGCCTGCCTGGGATTTTCTCTCTCCACCCAATCCCCACTTGCATTCTCTCTCTCTCTCTCTCTCTCTCTCTCTCTCTCTCTCTCTCTCAAAATAAATAAGATAAAATAAAAAATAAAGTAAAATTTCTGAACCAATACAAAATTGTATATAAAAATTTAATACATTTAACATACATTGTCATATCTCCCTCCACAAACTTAACAGTCAACAGTGTTCAGCAAAATATTTTGGAGCCTTCTAGGGCTTTTTTGAGACCTCTCCAGCCCTCTCTATCACTACTTTCATAAGGTTTCTTGTGTCCAT
Source organism: Panthera uncia (assembly GCF_023721935.1). Taxonomy (NCBI): domain Eukaryota; kingdom Metazoa; phylum Chordata; class Mammalia; order Carnivora; family Felidae; genus Panthera; species Panthera uncia. Next base: position 99,705,070 of record NW_026057577.1, on the reverse strand, counting down.
TGCAGTTTCTATTTGTCTGTTCCTCTTAGGAGTGTCCTTGTTTCAGCCTTCTCTTCTTCATCATCCAGATCTAAACCCACAGAGTGGCTCCACATACTCAAAGGTATGTTGTAGCATATACTGTTGATTATCTACATAACTGCCTTTCTCACCCTTCTCCCTGGCCAACAGTGATACGCTTCTGTTTAGGTATCAGATGGCCAACAATGTACTTGAGGAAAGTAGGCTTCTCTTCTAAGCCTGGGGGAGAGGAATGAATATTTATTTTTCTAATCCATTGCTAGGGAATTAAAATCATTATTTTTTTCTAATTCCCCTGTCTTTGCCACTAAACAGGCATGTGAACCATGCCTAGTGAATAAAACATTAGAGGAAATATGCTAGGGGCCTCTGGAATAGCAATCTACCCTTCACAGATAAAAGAAAAGAGGTAGTTCTCTTGGCTGTTATAGCCACTGCCCTGCCTCCTGCTTTTGAGCAGAAATGTGATACATGGACATTTAGCAGCCATTGTATAGCCATTGTGTAGCTATTAGTAAGTTTTAGATGCTAAGCAAACAGGTCAAGAAAGGTAAAGCAAAAGAAAGTGCCTGGCTTCAACTTATGGAAAGAGCCCAAATGTCCAGTGACTGATGAATGGATAAAGAAGATAGATAGATATAGATTAGGTATAGATATAGATATAGATATAAATATAGATATAGATGACATATATATATAGACATAGACATAGATATAGATATATATTTCAAAAAGAATGAAATGTTGCCATTTGCAACAACATGGATGAAGCTAGAGTGTATTATGCTAAGTGAAATAAGTCAGAGAAAGACAAATACCAAATGATTTCACTCATGTGGAATTTAAGAAATAAAACAAATGAACATAGGGGAAGGGAAGGAAATATAAAATAAGATAAAAACAGAGAGGGAGGCACACCATAAGAGACTCTTAAAAACGGAGAACAAACTGAGGGTTACTAGAGGGGAGGTGTGTAGGGAGATGAGCTAAGTGGGTGATGGGCATTAAGGGCGCTCATGAAGAGCACTGGGTGTCTTATGTAAGTGAAGAATCACTACTGTAACCATTACTACACTGTATGTTAAATAACTTGAATTTAAATAAAATTTTGGAAGAAAAAAAAGAAAGTGCTTGGATTCTTGACATTACTCAGACACTGAACAAATCTTGAAGGGCATCTGTGTTTACTAATCGGCATTTATTGAAATTAGGCTCCTACCCTCCCACAGAAATGAGACAAGGGCCCTATCTTTTTTGATGACTGCATTTCCAAGGGGTGGCTCCCAGGTCCTTATGAAAGACACTTTTGGGTTGTAAAACCAGGAGAAGTCTGAGAGAAGATTTATATCTCAATGGAGCAAAGAAAGAATTTATAGTTGCAAATTTTCTAAAGTAAATACTCTAAGAAAAGGGATCTTAGGGGCCCATAGTCAGGAAAAAACCTGTTTGATATTTCATCAAGCTGAGGGGAACACTGAAGGCATCTTGATGGATGAACATGCTGTTTCTCCTTCTGAGGTCTCCTAATCACTTCTCATTTTGAAAACCTGTGCTAAGGAATTAAGTGAGCCTCTCATGATCTTGCAGCAAATTCCCTTTTGCCCACATTGGCCAGAATCAGTTTTTGTTGTTTGCAACCAAAGTCCCTCTGATGAATCAAGAATTTCATCCCTTACATTTATTTCTTTGTTTTAAACATTGGGATATGAAAATTACATTTTCCATTGAGAGTAGAGTAGACCAGATATGGTAAGAAGACAACCAGAGATCTGGATTCTAGTTTTAGTCTGGTCCCCATATGTCTGAGGTCTGAGGCTCGTTTTTCTCAATCTGACAAATGAGATGATTTGAGCAGATGGTCTCTGAGCTCCCTTTGAAATCTGATATTCCAAAACTAATAATTTTGACAAGTGCATTTTTAATGGGAAATAAAAAGATCCCTTCTTTAACCCAAATTTTCATTAGCTAGAAAGAATAAAGATAACTATGCCAAAGGTGTCCACAGTTAAGCAGAAGCAAAATCACTGGCAGAATTTTAAACAGCAAGTTTTGATTAGAGGAGTTCAAAGCATGGAAGATTTGCTATTCAAAGAAGATTTTTAGCATAGACCTGCACAAATTGCCAATATAAAATGGTCGGTAGGTACAAAGTAAAAGAGAAGAAATATACTGAGTAGACCAAGAGTTACCCTGGACACAGGGAATAATTCAGAACAGTAACTTCCGAAAGGAGCAACACGACAAACTGAGTGCTATAGAATAAGTTCATTTTTCAGCAATCTAAGAGCAGCAATCCAGAGCAACGAAATAAAACCAGCAAGTCTCCCCACATGGGGCAGCTAAAGCTGTAGTCACCACAAAAGGAGGATAAATGGAATGTGTCACAGGGGATTAGGTGTTTAAGGGAGTAGAAAGTTCTTATAACAGCCGCTACTTGCAATGGATCTCAAGAATGTTTTTAAACTAGTAGATAAGATATTGAAATCCTTGCATCTGCAATCCTTTGAGGAAAGAAGCAGAGTAAGAGACAGGAGCTGAAATTGTTGCTAGAAAACGTTGAGCTTAATTTTATTTTTTTATTATTATTATTATTATTTTTTTTTTTGGGGGGACAGAGAGAGACAGAGCATGAACGGGGGAGGGGCAGAGAGAGAGGGAGACACAGAATCGGAAACAGGCTCCAGGCTCCGAGCCATCAGCCCAGAGCCTGACGCGGGGCTCGAACTCACAGACTGCGAGATCGTGACCTGGCTGAAGTCGGCCGCTTAACCGACTGCGCCACCCAGGCGCCCCAAGCTTAATTTTAAATACAACTTTTTTTTATCTGAAACGTAATCCACACTCATCTTGGAAAAATTGCAAAACAAAGATACACAAAAGAAAATTAAGAAAACACATATTTCCATTATTTATCTAGACACAACTCTGCTTCTTGATTTTCCCTGGAATAATAACTCAGATATTCCAATAGAGGAATTTATCCTTACATCACTAGCCACATACCTGGAGACAGTATGTTCAAAATGGAGGGCTGGGGAAAGGTGAGCTGTTACCTTTTCGGTCTCTCCACTTCTAACCATAAATAAAATTATGCAGATATTACTTACAGAGCTTACGAATGTCAATGGCTTAAACATAGCTTGCCCAAGCTACTAGGTTAGGCTACAGGGAAACTACAAAGCTCTATTAGTAAACTAGTACTAGTTTAGTAAAACTAGCTTTCCTATCAGCCTGGCATCACTTCTTGGACAAAAGCTGTAGCAAGGTTTCCCATACACTAAGGTTCCCCTAAAAAAAGGAATTATCAAGACACAGTTCTCTGTGTTAATCCTTTCAGTTCTACTCTATGCCAGGACTATTCAGTCATAGTCCATGGGGAGTTATGGATATTTAAGTACATTGTCTATTGTCAGCACCTTCTACCTCTAAGTCCTATCCACTCAGGTAAGTAAAAATGTTGTAGCACATAGCTCCACCTATCCTCTGGTTATCTGCATAGTGCTTGAAGAACATTTGAAAACCTCTCTGTGGCAGTCTTAGGCTCCTGGATGCAGGATAGGTCAAATTTCCATTCTGGGAAATAGGGAAAGAGAATACACTGAATGGCACGAAAGGCTCCATCAAAGGGACTAATGGGGATTTCCATGGGGTGTTACGGTATTAGTCAAAAAAGCATTAGGCCTTTCATTTAAAGGCAGCTGCTATTCCTTGAGATAGTGGCAGAGCCAAACACACATATTTTAAAAGCACTACCAACCAATCCAATACTTAAACATGTAAATTCTTCCTAGGGGGTGGATGGTTCAAGCTGCACAGCTAACACCAACTCATTTTTTGCATTTCTTCAAACAAAGAGAACAAAAGAAACAAAATTTGTTACCCTTGATTATTCAAACCCTGACTAGATACATATATATAGTATCTATAATATACATATACATATATATAGTGTCTATATATAGTATCTAAAATCACTTCAAAAGAACATTTGACAATGATCAGGTCTTGACCTCCCAAACTAAGCACCTAAGGAAGGACTACAAAGTGTGTTTATTGGCTGTTAAGGAGTATTCTATCCTTTAAAGGGATGACAAGATATTAGAACTTATTTACTCTTACTGGATGTCCAAGAGATCTGTGCTGGAACTCAATGTTGGAAAACATGGCATTCAGAAAGACTGTCTGAGGTGGCTTTTCTTCAGATTCTTAGGAAAGGATTCTGTCTCTTAGTTCTCAATCCATCTTTAAAAGTTAGGAAAGAACCCTGAGGTATAGTATGGAAATAATAACTTTGAGGACTTTTCCAGAAATTTCCAGAAACCAAAATATCTTTCTCAAAATTTTAATGGAGGAGAAAGTTCTCCCCAAATCCCTTGAGTTAACCTCCATATGCCAGTCTTCTGTGATTTTGTATAGATGGTTAAAGTCTGAAAGAGATTAAAAAAAAAAAAGTCAATGTGAACAACTAATGCCTGTTAACTGGTGATTAAGTTGTGTTACCAATACTATCATGACATTTTACCTCTGTGATGTGATATAGGATATAATTAGATTCATCCAAATAGACCTACATTTCTCAGCTGAAAATATAATCTGACAGAACCCTTATAAGAAAAATATTGGATTATTTTTCATAATGTTATCTCTATTTTAAAGAAAGGAAAGGACTACCATGAAGTAGATAAATTATGCTAAGAATTGAGTGTAATCTCCTTGCCATAGACTGAATAAACTGGACACACCTGTCTCTTGAGGTTCCTATCCTACAACCATGCATTCAAAACTTCAACTCTTCTGACTTTACACTCACTTTCCTCTACGTGAAATGTGCTTCCTTCACCCAGATTTCACAGGGTTACTCCTTCTTACAGAGTTACTTTCTTATTTCAGCTCAGATGTTAAACTTTTCAGAATGATGTTTTTAACTGAACAATCTAAACTAACCCCATACCCTAGGTAACTCTCTCTGTTTTTCACATTTCTTATTCCTATCTGAAAATCTAGCTTATTTGTTTATTGTCTTTTTATCCCTAGAAGAATATACATTCTATGGAGACAGGAAACTTATATATCATGTTTATTGTTAGATTCTTATTTTCTATAAGAATGACTAGAGTATTTGTTAAGAAATGAGTGAATTAAGAGTACAGTGGTTTTCCAAGGAAGAAAAATTAAAGATTTTATTTCTTCAGTACTGGTTATATGCCTAATACAGTACTTGACATATCATGAACACTTTGTTAGAATAGGATACAAAATACAATTTAACCAAATGCTGATCAATATACAGGTGACACTTGAACAACACTGGAGTTAGAGCTGCCAATGCCCCCCTCTCCTCTATAGTTGAAAATCTGCATGTAAGTTTTGACACCCCAAAACTTAACTAATAGCCTATTGTTGACTGGAAGCTTTACCAGTAACATAAACAATCAATTAACACATAGTTTGCATGCTATCTGTATTACATACTGTATTCTTATAATAAAGTAAGATAAAAAAAGAAAATATTAAGAAAATCATGAGGAGGAGAAAATACATTTATTGTACTGTGCTGTATTTATATTTAAAAAATCCACATGTAAGTGGATCCCTGTTGTTTAAGGGTCAAATGTAATTAGAAAATGGTTAAAATAACCCCAGTGTCTTACTGTGTTATTGCTTGCTATCCCCATGGGTGAATAAAATTAAAGGCATGTGTAGTACATTTTTACACATTTCAGTGGGGGCTGTATACCGTTGTTGACAACTGGCTCCCAGCACTTTATTAGTGTTACACTGAGACATGCTTTAGCAGTTCTGTACTCATCTGTCTCTAATCAAATGCAACCAAGTCTATACCTTATCTGCCTCATGCCTCACTCAAAGTTTCCATGTCTTGTTGGAATCCATCAGAGAAGATGTTCTATACTTCAGCATGGTTGTCAACTTCTCTTTATCATTAAGCTATTAATCTTATCTGGGGATGTGACCCTTGGTCATTTCTGCAATAGCTATGACCCTCTTTCCATATTAGCTCTAATAACAAATTTGGAGGTCCCATCAAGCCTAGGAATGAGCCGTGCAAATAAATATTATTCCAGAGTTAATGGTTATCTTTTCAAACAATAATCTTGTCCTCCAACCTGCTAGGGAGCTCTCCTGAAAGATAATTAAAACATTGATAAAGGATTGAAACCTAATATGTCTCCTCCCCAAACTCTGCCCACTCTCACTACCCTTGAATTAAAGCAAGTCCATCCAAGCAAAAAGTAAAGTGAATTTTAAAAGATTCCAACACCTTCTCATCTGAGGTCCCACCAGGTTACTGCTAGCTTGTTTGGAATCTGGCTGCTTCATTATTGCTTTCAGCAGAATTAATATCAACTGCCTATTAGTTGTCAATGTCAATATCTTTAAAATCCCTTGACCGGATCTCTAATGAAAAGACATTAGATGATAAGGCAAGTGATTTCTCTACTTTCTTTTTGGTGTCTGACATCATTAATGTGATTAATGAGGTGACCAGGGAACCCAAATCACTCGTCACCATTAGATTGCTAGTACAATAGCCAAAGCTCAAAGGTGGGGAAGGAATGGGAACAAAAGTATTCTCTTATCTCTGTTGTGTACTCTATCAAGGAGACAAATGACCTACCTACAGGTGTGTACCTGTTTGGAACAGTAAATATTTGATAATAGTAAAGGCTGAGAAAACCACAAATACATGTTTATTTGCTTTCGAATTATTTGTAATAACTAACAAAGACTTTTTACTGGTAAAGCTTAAAAATACATTCTAGATGATCAAATAATGATTATAGAATATAAAACAAATAGCCATGTCAGTGCCTTTTAAAAGGAGTAAAAGGAAGGTACACTCACCAACAGAAGTGATTGGCTCATGTTAGTAAAAAATCCAACAGTAGTTCTTGCTTCAGGCACAGCCAGATGTATCTTCCCCCTCCTGTCCCTTTTGTTCTTTCTTTCTCTCCCATTGTGCATCTGTCCCTCCTTTTCTCTGCTCTCATCTACTTTGTTGTTTTCAAAATCCTAGGGAAAGATAGATGAAGAGCCAGTGAGGATTGAAAGAGAGAACTTCTTTTCTCTCATTGTAGTAACTTCCCAAAGTTGATACAATGCAGCTTGGGTCACTTGCTTAGTCTTAGAGGATGAGAATATAATATATATTGATGTGTTCACATGAGTCCAGTCCTGTAGAAGGGGGAAGTAGTTCACTCCAATGTGAAACATACTCCTAAGAGCAGGAAACTGCAATACCTTTTTACCAAAAAGAAAAATCAAACCTGAGCATCCAAATAATGAAATGTATACCAAGTAGTGTTTTTTAAAAAGAAATGGGGTTTGTGTTTAGTCATGCAAACTTTTTTCTGCAAAGTTATGAACTGATGGGCATTCTCATGCGTGGCTGGTAGGAGTATAAACTTTAAAATTTTCCTGGAGGGCAATTTGGAAACATTTTAAATATGAACGTATACCTTGATCAGGCAACTACCATTCTAGGAATTTGTATCAAAGAAATAATAGTAAATCTTCACAAAAGTGTAACAAAAGTGATGTTTATCTCAAAGTATGTAGGACATCAAAGAATTGGCAGCAATCCAAATGTCCAAAAGGTAGGGGAGGAAATTAAAAACAGCATGGAAAGTAATATTTTTACATTTATCTACTTACTTGTCTGTTATTTATTTAGTTAGTTATATAATCTGAACAGATATACACCCAGAGGCTCAAAGTGTTTGTCTCTGGGTGGTTGAAATGTGGGTGATTTTTCCTGCTTTCTTCTTGCTAATCTCTATTCACTAATTTGTCCCCAGTGAGTATAAACTTGCATTAATTGTGTAATGTTTGTATTCTGAGATAGGACAGCTTGAACACAGACTCCATAATTTGCTCCAAACATCCTTTCTAAGTAATACTGTATTTGGACGGGAGGCATGGAATGCAGGACATAGAACACCTCTAACGCGTCTTTAGGGACCAAGAATCAATTAGAAACCATTCTCTTTTGTGTCTGTCCTAAGCTAAGGGGCTAGACCCAGGGGCTAGGTCTTACCTATGTTTGGGGTCTGTGGTGATGATTCAGGTTTCTTGGTAGTGAGGGAAATCAGCAAGCAGGTGCCCGTGCTCCTCTTCCAGAAAGACTATGCCTGCTTACTTGTTGCACGTGGGCCTAGTGATGTGGAAAGCCTAGAAGGAATTACATAGGAGAGAAAAATGCCCCCAGTCCCTGAAAAGGGGGGAGGGCTGCCACTATAGCCCAACTTCACATGATATTTTAAAATTAATTCCAGATACAATAATCATTTAAATGCAAAATATAAAATAGTTAAAACATTACAAGAAACTTTAGAAGAATATTTGTATAACCTTGCATTATACAAGAGTCTCTTAAATAAGATAGAAGACCTAAAGGCACTACCTATGTAATATTTCATTACATAAAAATTACAGATTTTTCATGCCAGTCATATTATAAACAGAGTTAAAAGTGAAGGGAGAGACTGAGAGAAATATTTTCAACGCTTGCCATATTAAGGGTTAATATTCCTTATATTAAAAAAAATCTCTAGAAATAATTAGGAAAAAGAAAAGTAACTAAAGGGACAATGGACAAAGAGGGAATCCTAGTGGTTACTAAACATACAAGAATTCTCTTAACCTCTTGGGGCTTAGGGGAATGTAAGTTAAAACAACAATGAGATGCCATTTTTTCACTCATCTCATAAAGAAATAATAATACAGTAACAATACAGTGCTGATGAGGAAACAGGGATATATAATCTTTATGTAGCAATTAGTAATATGTAATAACTGCTTTTGGGAATTAATCAGGCAAAAGCTGTTAAAATTGTAAACACCACCTTTGACCCACTAATTTCAATTTGGGAATCTATACTATAGACATAAAAATCTTTGTGTTATATGAACAAAATGTCCATTGCAGCAATATTTTATTGTGGCAAAATAAGAAAAAATAAAGGGCCACCAACAGGGGAAATGGTTGGATAAATCACAACACTTCTACTCTATGCAGGAATCCACTTCTATCCAGAAGAATAGGCTAAACCAGTGGCTCGTAAAGTCTGGCCCTTGGCCCAGTAGTCTCAGCATCACCTAGGAACTTGTTAGAAATGCATATTTGACCCCACTCCAGACCTATGGGAATGTCTGAGGATGGGGCCTGGTAATGTGTCCTAACAAGTCATCCAGTTCTGATGTGTGATTCTGATATGTGGTTACATCTATATCGACTGTCTTGAGAGATCTATTCATATTGTTACATGAAAAATTAAATTTCAGAGTAGTATATTTAATGTGATGCATTTTTATAGAAACAAACATTAATAAAACACACATTTTTGACGTGTACTCATACTTCCATACAAGAAAGCAGAACTTGTAGAATGATACACCTGCTGCCATTAACATTGATTAACGAGGGAAAAGAGTAGGGGGAAAAAATAACCTCTGTCTCCATTCATCTCTTTCATTTTTCACTGGTAACAGTGAGCATATATAACTTTCCTAATTTCAAAAAAAAAAAAACATTTAAATAATAAATTAAAGAAAAAACAATCAATGAACCTAGATTTTTACCTGACCTATATCAAACAGACCCATGCTAATCGGACATCAATTTTGGTAAAAAGATTTTCCTTTCACCAAGCCTTAATTGGCCTTCAGACTTAGCTCGTGATGGTCTTGACATAACCTTTCATTAAGCAAACTCTTTAAATAGGTAGATGGGTCAGAGCAAAGATTCTTGGATTTTGCTTGAAGGGGCTAAAAAGCACAATTCCTCTGGATTATTTTCTCCAAACTATCTTCATTAAAGTTAAAGTTAAAACCTATCCATTGGACCCTCTGAAAAGATTATAGTCCCTGAAAGCAAATTATGTAGATGCCAACATACATAGTAAAACTTCAAGCAATTTATTAAATGTGAATTTTGTCCACTGGTATTTATCCCAATCCTTTCCAATGTGCTTTAAATTATAAATTGTAAATGTGTAAAAACAATGTTTCCTATTTAAAACCTTAAAATCATTCATTGAAGTAACATTTTTAAGGTCAAATAAATCAGATGTTGAATTATTGTTTTTTGGCTAAGATTTCCTTTCAAGGACAAAATATTCCAATAATATCACCTGAAACTGATCCTATCTATATCCAAAGTTTGTTAGAAAATACATTTACTTGAAAAGTTCTAGCAAGTCAATAGGTACACGACTGTGTGATTCAAAAGTTATATCCTAGGAAGTCACAGAAGCTATTAACAAAATAATAATGACTTCTCTGTAAATTTAACTTGTGATGTTGACTTCTTCCTTTTAATTACTTAGCTCTTGAATACAGTCAATAGTCTGATGAGCTCTGATTATGGAGAACTCAGCTAAAAATATTTTGAATTAATAATCAAATGCAATGTGACATTTAGGTTTCAAAAACTCTAATCACCCCCGCTATCAACCCATTCTTTTTCCATGGCACAACTTTAGGGTTATAACTGAAGTGAATCTCTAGTGATTAATGCCCAGGTGATTTGAATTTTGCATACTGAAAGAAAATTAAGAGGAACATTTACTTGCCCTTAAAAAAAAAATCTATAATCCACAAAACAGAACCTAGATTTAAATGTCCTCAGGCCTGAAAAAATACTTCCATAGCCTTTTATGTCATGGTGGTCTAAATGATTTCCAAGACAATGTCATAAAAAGAAGCTTTTTGTCACTAACTTAGAAGAGATTAGACTTAAATAATTTAATTAAGTTAACAAAGTCCACTGTAATACTTTAGAAATGAATCTCTTTTAATCTTCCAATTTTATTGGTTTCATTACTGTTGTAAAGAATTTCTAACCCACGATTATATCTGTGCCTTTCCATACAGCCACTCAAGAGTCCTGAGGAAAAAAACCAACTAATTTTATTATATGCTTTGGTTCTCAGCAGACACCAACAAATAGAGAAAATCCTTTCTGCCTTAGCTCTAAAATGTTTGCTCTGCATTAACACATCTCACTAATGTAAGTAAGTATATTTTTCTTCCTTCAAGCAAATATTTGAGAACCTACTATGTGCCAGTTCTTGCCAAGCATTTCAAGTGCATAAGGAAAATCAAGACAAGTATTTGACATAAATAGCTTAAATTACAGTGAAAATATTTCTCTAAAATAGTTTCTTAAATATTTTTTGTTAACTCAGTAATTACTTAATCAGATGTTTGACTTAACACCCATGCTATTTCCTACCCTATTAGTAACTGATTAATTCCTTTTACTATTTGCTCTAAGTGTTTCACTGCACTCCACAGTGTTCCTTGGGATTCTTCCCTTCATTGAGGCTAGTTGGTCACTGACAGCTGACCAAGGAATAGATCCTATATACCTTCCAAAATTATTTTACTTTACTCCTATATTGTAACACCATTTCTTTTATCAAAAAGTGTTCTGAAATGCTGGAACCAAGGAGAATATTCTTATTTAAATATTAGGAATTTGTGTCTGCATAATTTAAAATACAATACCTTCCCCTGAAAGGATTTATATGCTGGTGCTGATAGAGTTTATCACTTTTATTTGTGGTGTTAATAGAATTCAGATTTAGATATCATTTTCATGGTCTGCATTAAGAAAAAAAAGCAGACAGCTGAATAGACTTGGAAACTGTCCACGTTCAAGGCAATGAGCAGATTAAGTGTGAAGAGAAAAATAATATGGTTTTAGGAAAAAGTCTTTCTAGTTGAAACTCTCATCCATGGCCGTAGGATTATTTTTTCTCTCACTAAATCTTAGTCTGTTCTGTAGTCCTAAAAGACTACTTAGTAGAGGAAAAAATCCAATGTTGAAGAATGCATGTTACTGAAATCCCCACCAGTTGTTAATATCCCTCCAGGCCATGACCAGATTTTGCATATAGTCAAGATTCTTTGGTCATCTATTGATTTTCAGATTACTATTGTTGTCTGAGAATGCCTTTTAATTTAGAGTCCTCTCTACCAAATTCCTCCTGTTAACCAGAGGAACCACAGACCATTGAGGCTGAAAAAGTTCAAGTTCACCATCATCAGGTATTTGTTTCCCCATGCTTCCAGATGATTACCCAGAAAATTCTTCTATACGTTTGCAACAACAAACTTCTTAAAATTTTGATGTCATCCAGTAGAAATTTTCCTGGAAAAATTCTTTACCTAAAAAGTACTTTAGACTACACAGAATTCTTAGAAAGGAGATTTATAGAACCCACACTGGGGTTTCCTATTAGAACTACAACAAAGAAAATATGAACCACCATCTCCAACTACTGGTTAGGAAAGATGTTAGAGTTAAAATGCCTGGGTTTGATTCCAGCTGTGTAGTCTTGCACATATTACTTACTCCTTCTAATCTCTCTAAGCCTCAGATTCTCCACATATAAAATGAGGATAAAAGTAACACCCATCTCAAAGGGTTTAGTGAAGATTAAATAAAATAAGGTGCTCAGTACAATGCCCAGCACATAGTTCCCTTTCTATCAATTCATGATTCAACAAATATGTATGTGCTACTCTTTGGTCATTTTCAATATTTTAGTCTACCATTTTTCTTAATAAAATCTAAAAGATTTACCAGCTTTAATGGTAATGCACAGTTCCAAATGTCAGATTAGTATTTATCTATCTTCTGTAGTATTTTTTTTAATTTCTATTTTCTTATTCATAAGTAACATCTTAAATCTCTATTTTCCCCTTCCTTCTTTCTTGGTTATTTTGGTTTTTTTGTTTTACTAACTTTCTAACTTTTGCTTTTCTAACTTCTAACTTCTTCATTTTAACCTTGTCTATAGGCATTAGGACTCTGGTTATAGCAGCTTTTACTAAAACCTGTAGGCTTAGGTACGATGTGCCTCATATCATTGCTTTGTAAAAAGTTGCAATGTTTGTTACCTTCTCTTTGATTTAAGAATAATCTGGAAACGGGTTTCTATTTTCTATGCTGTCAAGATTCTTTTTGTTCATCTTTCAATTTTTGGATTACAGTAGTTATTTGAGAATACCTTTTAATTTAGTCATCTCTACCAGAAAAAAAAAAAAAAAGAGATTTTGTCTTAACAGTTAAAAATTCATAAGCATCTAAGGAAAATTTTGAATTAACAATTCTTGTAGAACTTTAAGAATTCCAAGAAAAAATTTCATAGGCTCAATGGCCTCAATGCTGAGAAGCATGGAGCAATAAGAAAAATAAAATAAATCCATATTTGAATATCTAGGTATTCAATCTATGTTGCTTTATTTTGAATTTTAAATGTTTAGTAGAAATCAGATGGGTAGAATTTAAAGTATTCCCACTTGCTTTTATACTTTTTTCCTCTCAGTTTTAATAATAAATCTTTATAATTGAAGTCAATCCAGGGACTTTTCTGGAAGTAAAATAATCAAAACCCAAGCATCAAAGCAGAGTGTTCAGTGTAAAATGGGACCAGAAGACTGGTTGCAAGTAGGATGCAGATGATAAAAGTAAAGCCTATGTTGAAAAAAAAAAACAGTAAGTGCACCATCTGAACAATATGCATGAGACATCAGGATAAAAAAACCATATCATTGTGGTACTTCTGCCTCAAGGAGAAAAGGAACCCCAGAAACAAGTAGCTTAACTTCCAAGATACTAGCCAATGACTCCAGGTGTAGGGGACTCTGCGTTAGTTCTCAAAGTTTATAACCTAACCCTCAGTCCCAGAATAACAGAACATTTTACCATGGACCCAGAGTTCTCTCTAGTTTTATTTAGGGTTATAAAAAGAAAAGACTATTTCCACAACTGTAAGCAAAGTGGTTCTCACTAAACCTTAGTTTCCTCATCTGCTAAGTAGGTACTGGGTGGCAAGGGGCCTGATTACATAATCTATAGGGTCATTTTTAGCTCTAACATTTTATAATTCTATAGGCTGGTTAATATATGTCTAGCCTAAGCATTAAAAACATATAATGAAATCTCAATTGCAAATAGCCAGTTTATAATAGACCTAACTAAAATAGTTTTGATCAAATATATAACACCCTGAAGTATTACTTGATAAGACTAGTTTTGAAATAATCCTGTCATTGATGATAAATTAGGTGTTTAGATATGAAGACTAATCATGTCAGAAGTTATTTTGTGATGCTGAAATTTTATTTACAGAAAGAGAATAAGAAGTAAACTTTTGAGTCTTTAAAATAAGTCAAGAATAGGGGCTAAATGTTTTCCATGTGCCAAATAACTGGGAATCATGAAAATAAAAACCATGGACTATCACTCTTTAACAGATGCTGTTGGTTCCCAGCCCACATCCCCTGGGTCTCGTTACTTCAGTTTGGTCCTGCACAAATATCAACCACCAGTATTTGTACCTCTTGGCCCAAGAGTCTCTGATGCCTTGAAAGGCTGCCATGCCTATATCCAGCAGGCCTAAGGGACAGGGAACTAATGCCTGTACCCCAGAGAGCAGCCTAAACCAATTACTGAATGGAATTGCTATATAAATGCACAGCTTGCTCACCCTGCAGGCAAAATACGTGTTTTACACCATTTTTCAGAATTTCCCGAGGTGTTAAGATCTGGCCACCAGTAGCAGTGGCTGCCTTGATGGTGCTTCCTATGCTGGCTACCTCACTCTCTCCATATCTCTTCCCTACTTCCCTACTCATGTTTATTTGCACTTGAGTCTTTGTCTTAGGATCTGTTTCTGAGATTATCCAAACTAAGACTACCAGAAACACATTGATCTCACTGTGCAAGTAAATCTTTATATAAGGTAAGATTTTGTCCTCCACCACTCCCCTTAAACACACACTCATGCTCTTTGCCCAAAATTAGGGGGTGGGGAGTGGGGGGAAACTTGGCAGGAATCTTGCATGTGCAGTGAAAAAAAGCAATACACACTCACAAAAGAAAAATAAATGTGGAGGTGAAATTTAACATCTAACCTAAAAACAAAAATCATTAACAGAAACTTTTTCACAAATGAAGGTATTATAAGCTGAAGGGGTGGAGGGAAAAGGGATTATCCCTTTAGTTACCATTTCCCTGCTTTTAGGAGAATTTTGAAGATAAAGACTTAGACAAGCATATTTTATCAGGGTTGGTGTGAGTTAAGGGTACATTCTGCTGAACACTGGTTCTGAGTCTAAAAGCGAAATCTTGGCATAGACATATCATGGATATAATGTTAACATAATGCTGTTATGTTAAGGAGCTCAGTATGTTATCTGTACACATACAGTGAGAACCAAGATGGATCAGGCAGGCTTTGGAGACCTTTAGAGACTAATAAAGAAGAAGTTAACCTTTTATAATTAGCTCAAGACTCTAGGAAGAAAGGTAAAAAGAAACTTCAATGTTTCTTCTAAATCATCCAGCTCAGCTCACCAAGTTAGGAAAAAAGTTCACTTGTTCAAAAACTCCACATGTACTGTCCTTCAGGAGCTTGGCAATAGCAATTGAAAGAAGAGTGGACATGCTCCAAAGAGAGAAAGAAAGTTCCATCATCCCAACTTTGTTTTCAGTATAAAGACCACACACAAGGCAAACTTTAAATTTTACCTCAGAATGACTGAAGAATCAATTACTATTGTAATATCTTGGCTCTCATGTGCAAAAGTCAAAACTCTACCTTCCCAAATGTCTATTTTCATATCTCTGAATCACTCATGAACACACTATGGGTGACAGGCATGCTGCTTTTATCTGGCTTGACTATTGTGGAGCCACTAATATTAATAGGCCTGACCCTAGGTTAAAATCATTCTGATGGGGATAACAGAAATTAAACGTTTGACTGATTGTAGACTTCTTATGTCACCTCTGCTTATAACAAATTGAGTTTTGGGGCATCTGGGTGGCTCAGCTGGTTAATCAACCAACTCTCGACTTAGGCCCAGGTCATGATCTCACAGTTCATGAGTTTGAGTCCCACATCGGGCTCTGTGCTGATGGTGTGGAGCCTGCTTGTGATTCTCTCTCTCTGTCTCTCTGCCCCTTCAGCATTCTGTCTCTCTCTTTCTCTCTCTCAAAATAAATAAATAAGCTTTTAAAAAATGAATTCAGTCTTTTTTACGGATCCTTTTTCCCTTCCTTTTTTTCTGATCTCTTTCAAAGGGAATTTTCTTGGTAAGCCCAGTCCCCAAGATTTTATCATTCTAAATTTGAAGAATAGATAAAGTAATTCTGAATGGAGGAAAGGGTATGCTTCAAAAACCACATGGTCTGGGGCTTCATAAGACAGAAAGTAAAGGGAGAGAATCAAAAAGAATCAGGGACTAGTATGATATATGAAAATTTGATAAATTAAGATAAGAAAGGGTATTTTATAGTGTTGTTGAATTACAGAGCTGTGATTCAAATATAAGACATTCAGATACTTGTCTGTAAGTATAAAATTATATTATAGTAAAGTATCAGTATAGTATAATAGAGTATAGTATAGTATAGTATAGTATAGGAAGTATTGTCTGCAATACTAAACTAAGCTGCCTCTCCTACTCTCCTACCCTTTTCTATCCTGAAGCTATTTGCAAAGATGTAAATGGGTCCCCACAGCACTAGCTGGACAGTTTTCAAATAATCTATTAGAAAATCAAACCACCAAACAGGCATTAAGCTATCATCTTCCCATCAACTATAATATCCTTCTGTCTCTATAAGACAGATGTTTAGATGTGTATATTCTATCTGGGAAAAAGTGGGAATTTTATTTCAGCTTTCTGTGCATCATTAGGTTGCTGGAAATCATGGAAACCTAAATTACACATGTAAGTTATTTCATGCATTGAGACCTCTTGTAGGAAGAAAGCAGCAATCAAATCAGTCAGCTCAAATCATCCTCGACATTAGCAAGGTGGCTGTAGGATCATTTTAAGAAATGACTTCCTGTTCCTATTAGCAGACTGATTATACTCGATATTCTATTCCAGAAACATATCACCATACCAGTCTCCCAAAATGTGTAGTAAAAGAATATAATTTCTTTGCCAGTGTTTACATTCAGGTCAAAGTTCTTAAAAAGAAAGAAAGAAAGAAAGAAAGAAAGAAAGAAAGAAAGAAAGAAA
>NW_026057577.1:99542244-99687972 GCF_023721935.1 Panthera uncia | reverse complement strand
AAAGAAAGAAAGAAAGAAAGAAAGAAAGAAAGAAAGAAAGAAAGAAAGAAAGAAAAGAACAAGAACAACACTACCAAAAAATTGGAACCATGACAGTTTGCACCCCACAGCAAAATCAATCATTAAGGCAAATATTTACTGTTTGGTTTTTGAACATAGATGTGTGGACAGAAGTTTAATGTCCATGCAATCTGTTTCCAGTGCATTAGCCATCACATTACAAACAACAAACAAGATTCTTTCTTGTTTAAAATGTGTCCCACATGCTCAGAATCAATCTTGATCAACAGACTGCAGTATAATTTGGAAGTTCAGAAATGACAAGATTATGAACACATTTCAATTAAAAAATAATTTCAGAGAAGACAACTCATATGCATTATGTATCTAACAATGCTTCTGAAAGACATTTAGGAGTCTACCATATCAAGTCTGAACAGAGAGTCTTGGTTTACTTTGTCAAACAATATAATGTAGATGAATTACTTATGGAGATGCTACAGGCAACCTTCCATTGTTTTTTGTAACCAATTCCTGAAATATATTCAAAAGTTAAATGTGAAAAAATAAAATGGTCTGTGTTAAATCTTAGCTCCACAAATTACTAGCTAAAAGATGTTCAATTACTTAACATCTCTGATTCATACATTTATTCACTCAACAGATACTTAACATTTGCCTGCTATGTGTCAGACACCATTGTAGGTTTGGAGAATGTAGAAGTCAACAGGAGAGGCTACAGGCCCTGCCTTCATACTTTTAAGCGAAGGAAGCAACAAAAAGGACAAATAGATAACATATTAGAACATGATAAATGTAGAAAGAAACATTTTTAAAAAGAAGAGAATGGGATATGAACTATTAGAGAGGTCTGAGGTATGTGTTAGATAAATATTTTAGATAGAGCTGGGTAAGATGTCGCCAAGATGACCTTGGTGATAACATGAAGGAAGTGAGAAAACACGTCATGTCGATGTTCATGGAAGGAAAGAGTGCTCCATGAGTGGCAAGTGCAAAAGCCCTGAGGCAAGACTATGCCTGACAAGACATGAGGACAGCTAGAGCAGAGAGATTAAAAGTAGAGTGTTAAGGGGTGCCTGGGTGGCTCAGTCTGTTAAGCGGCCAACTTCGGCTCAGGTCATGATCTCGCAGTCCGTGAGTTCGAGCCCCGTGTCGGGCTCTGTGCTGACAGCTCAGAGCCTGGATCCTGTTTCAGATTCTGTGTCTCCCTCTCTCTGACCCTCCCCCGTTCATGCTCTGTCTCTCTCTGTCTCAAAAATAAATAAACGTTAAAAAAAATTTTTTTTAAAAAGTAGAGTGTTAAGAGATGAGGTCAGGACAGTAATGAGATCACAGTTGGAGAACAGGCCGGGAAAGCCTTTTAGTTCATAGCAAGGATCTTCAAGATAATAAGTTATTAGAGGATTTTGAGAAATGGCATTATCGGGCTTACATTTAACAGGGATAATAATAATTCTTGCTCGTAGGTTTACTGTAAAGATTAAATAAAATAATTGACATAAAATGTTTCCCACATTACATGACAAAGGTGACAAATAAAATATTATCTTCCATAATTATTTTCATTAACTAGACAGAGATTAGAAAAGCATGATCAAAATAGAAAGTCATTGCATGGGTATGCCTTTTATTTTTTTATTTTGTCTCTGTTCTTCAAAAATAAGAATAATAATCCAAGGAGGGAAAGAGAAATGATAAAGAGATACTTTGGTTCAAAGATCAAGTGAAGATAATTTCTAGAACATTTAAGTGCTTTTAAAAAAAATGGAGGAAAAAATTTAGGGTACAAAACAGAAGAATATTAAAATCTCCAGGTAAATCTCTCAATGCTTTAAGCACAGAAATAATTGGAAATCGATTTTAAGCTATTTGAAATTGATTCTTCTTCCAATTTAGGGCCAGGAAGAAGGATCCAAAACTGTTTGGATGACTTTCGGCAAAGTATGACACTTGGTAAATAGAAAGAATATGTTGTAAATAGATTCCAAGAAAGCTACTAATAGGCCTCCCTGCTGGCTGAGCAAGATTACTGAAATAAAATAAAGCAAGGCAAAATGTGTTATTGCCTACTTAAGCAGTCTGGCATAAAAATTAATGCAGTAGCTGGATATGAGAGAAAAAAATAAACAGATCATCTCAAAACCTCATGAGAGACAATGTATCTCATATCTCTCCCAGTAAACTGTGACAGGTGTACAATAGGCATGAATGATAAGACCACTGGAGGATTTATGATTTGAACTCCCAGAGAACCTTCAAAGTGCAGGATCTCATTTCACACACAGCCCAAGGAATAGTATGTCATATCTTTCCTTTTTATATCATTTTACGTATTCCATTTGTTTTAAGAGCATTTATTGATTATCTATTATGTGCAAGGGGCTGTGGAAATAGAAAATTGTGTAAGACATGGTCCTCACCACCCAAGAAACTTACATTGCATCAAAGGGACACAAGGCACAGACTATATCCATTCAACATAAGACACCATCCATTTAATTTAAAACAAAGTAATAACTCTATGGAAAAAAGAAAATCATTAAATATACATACAACTTTTAAGATAAACCTCAATTTCAGAGGTTTGCACATTAAAGTTTGCAAGAAATGAATACCTTAATATATAAAATCAGGTATATAAATCTCTACACTAAGAGGAAGCGTAAGTGTCAAAGATAGTTTTTGAAATAAGTAGGTATTAGAGGAGCACAAGGGAAAAAGGTATTAGTACTGGGTCAGAGGGGTTAGCAAAATACAGATGATGTTAACATTTCAGCTGATCTTGAAAAAAAGAACTAGAAAGTCTATAATGGAAATGGTGGGTAAAAAATGCATCCCAGGCAAATGGAAATGGAGGGTAAGAAATGCATTCCCGGCAGATGAAATAGCACACATTGAGGCATAGAGCAAAAATTACTCTGCACAGAGCAGCAGCCATAAATTGAGATCAGTGAAAGAAGGTTCATATTAGACCCAGTTGTAAGGAGCTTTAAATGTTAAATAAAGGATAGTAAACATTGCCTCGCTGGAATAGGAAGTTTTAAAAGTAGAGAACAAATACTCTCACATGCATGGTTTAGGAAGAGTCACAAGAAGCAGTCCATGGTGAACTGCCGAGAGGCTTTGTTGCAGACTGGGAGAGTAGTAAGGAACCTCTGGTAACGCCCAAGGCTAGTGATGGCAAACCAAACCAGGGAGGTAAAACAGAGGGTTGAACAGAGATGAATGCGTCTCTCCACTTAGCTCTTTTACTGACATGATCATAACTGATACATAGTAATGTGACATCAAAAGAAGAGTTGTTGGGGCGCCTGGGTGGCGCAGTCGGTTAAGCATCCGACTTCAGCCAGGTCACGATCTCGTGGTCCGTGAGTTCGAGCCCCGCGTCAGGCTCTGGGCTGATGGCTCGGAGCCTGGAGCCTGTTTCCGATTCTGTGTCTCCCTCTCTCTCTGCCCCTCCCCCGTTCATGCTCTGTCTCTCTCTGTCCCAAAAATAAAAAAAATAAAAAAAATAAAAAAAAAAAAGAAGAGTTGTTATTCACATTTTAAAGAGGAAGAAGCAAGGGAGAAAATCTGTGGCTTTTTTATAACTATATCCTATGTTGAAAGATAAACTGAGGCACATTCAAAATTTTAAGAGGTTTTTGAGAAAAATCTGTTGTAACCAGGCAGCGCTAAACCATCAGTAGTTAAGAGCACTTAGCAGACAAGAACTATGGTAAACACCTATAAAGTATGGTTGCAAAGAAAGGAAATTATTTGATTGGCTATAGCTTAAAGCCCGGTAGGCTGTTTGTGATTGGTTGTCCTTAGCATTTTGATTTTGGAACCTTGAGGCATTCACAGGCTTAGATTTTGGTTTGCCTTACCGAGGCATTAAAACCACCTCAGTAATGGCCTCCTGCTTTAAAATTTACTGCTAGGTAGTAAAAGAATCAGGGCCATAAAACAATTCTACTGTCTCAGTGGACAGATCTTTTCTCTCTTCACAGGACATGAACTCATTCTCGTGTACGTTCTTAGTCAGGAACCAAAGCATGAAAATGGTTTAGGATGACCTGGATATCACAACTTGAAAGACAAAAGCAGTACAAGCTGAAGTGCTCAGTGCTCCACTGAACAAAAATGGAGGCAGTGACTCAGTACCACAATCTCACACAGTTGTTGACATTGTTAGTGACTGGGGCATTGATTGTCTCCATGCCCAGTCTGTGGCTACATAATCAGAAAACTAAGACAGAATGTCAGGTGACTGCATGGGATGAGAGGTGAATCAAAATTTTGGTTACTTCATTAGCAAGATTGAGGATAGAGTGATCTGCTAACTCCACATTCCTATTTCAAAGAAAAAATATTTCTGAAAGAAATTGGACATCCACACATCATCAAAAGAAATTTCATTTAATGATAATGGATAAATTACAAATCAAAATAGATTAAGTTCCCTAGCATTACTGGCATGGTGAACATTGGTTCTCCACTTCCAAAGAATTTCTTAGATATGTGGTACATATCTAATGATGATGGTCTTTGGGACAACAGTATCAGAATTACCATGGGTGATCCATAATTCAGATTATAAACCAGGTATACTGCAGCTAGCCTTGGAAATCTTGGCAGCCAGATTTGGAAAACACGGTTTCATGGGATATTGTGACCAATAGATAGTTCACATTGAGTCCGTGAGAATAAATTTGTCTTTATCTTTACATGCCATAATAACTTACATGTTTGATTATATTCTAAGCCACATTCTCTCACAACAACCAAATTCTGTATTTTAAGATAATTATATTAATGTTGAAACCAAACACTTATGAAAAGCACATATTCTTTTCCCTTTTTTCTTTTTCAATTAAAAAAAATCCCACATATTCCTTTCTGTCTGGCATCTTTTAAGATGATCCATGTTATTGTATATATCAGTAGTATGTTTGCTTTTTGTTGCTGGGTATAATTTTTAACAATTGAGGAGAAAGTAATCCTGATCACAAGGATTTTTCCATCATAAAGCTTCTTCTTTTCTTTTTAAATATAATTTACTGTCAAATTGGCTAACATATAGTGTGTAAAGTGTGCTCTTGTTTTGGGAATAGATTTCCATCTTTCATCGATTCCATACAATACCCAGTGCTCATCCCAACAAGTGCCCTCCTCAATGCCCATCACCCACTCTCCCATGCCCCCCAACACCCACCAGCTCTCAGTTTGTTCTCTGTATTTAAGAGTCTCTAATGGTTTGCCTCCCTCCCTCTGTGTTTGTAACTATTTTTTCCCCTTCCCTCCCCCATGGTCTGTTGTTCAGTTTCTCAAGATACACACGTAAGTGAAAACATGATATATGTCCTTCTCTGACTAACTTATTTCACTCAGCATAATACCCTCCAGTTCCATCCACGTTGCTGCAAATGGCATGATTTCATTCTTTCTCATTGCCAAGTAGTATTCCATTGTACATATAAACCACATCTTTTGTATCCATTTGTCAGCTGATGGACATTTAGGCTCTTTCAATAATTTGGCTATTGTTGAAAGCACCGCTATAACACTGGGGTACATGTGCCCCTATGAATCAGCACTCCTGTATTCTTTGGATAAATTCCTAGTAGTGCTATTTCTGGGTGGTAGGGTAGTTCTATTTTTAATTTTTTGAGGAACCTCCACACTGTTTTCCAGAGCAGCTGCACCAGTTTGCATCCCCACAAACGGTGCAAGAGGATTCCCATTTCTCCATATCCTCGCCAGCATCTGTTGTTTCCTGAGTTGCTCGTTTTAGCCATTCTGACCAGCGTGAGGTGGCATCTCAGTGTGGTTTTGATTTGTATTTCCCTGATGATGAGTGATGTTGAGCACCTTTTCACGTATCTGTTGGCCATCTTGATGTCTTCTTTGGAAAAGTGTCTATTCATGTCTTCTGACCATTTCTTCACTGGATTATTTGTTTTTCAGGTGTTGAGTTTGGTAAGTTCTTTATAGATTTTGGATACTAACCCTTTATCTGATTAAGTCATTTGCAAATATCTTTTCCCATTCCGTTGGTTGCCTTTTTAGTTTTGTTGACTGTTTCCTTTGCAGTACAGAAGATAAAGCTTATTCTTAACTGTTAGATATTTACACATATATGTACATATATACATAACCACCCATATCTGCATGCTACAAAGTTCATGTATGATTTTAAGATTATTCTATTTGTAGTTTTACAGTTTGTGATGATATCCTGTTGGCTTTGAGAAACCTCCATTTCTTTCATGTCCTTTAAAGAAAGGAACACAGAAGTCTTATTTTTCCAAGTTCTTTATAGGATGGACCTGTTCAGTTATTGCATTAGTGATGGATTACTCCACTACTCTAGTGAAAGACGTGAGTGGGTTCGTGATAATTCTCATGAACAAAACACAAATATATCATACAAATTTTGTATAATTCATCAGGGGATGTGCTAGAAAAAAAATATTCTAAGACAAGTTTCCATAAAAAGCCTGACAGTAAATAGTTTAGGCTTTGTGGGCCATATGGTGTTTGTCACAGCTACTCAACTCTGCCATTGTAGCATGAAAGCAGCCACAGACGATATGTAAATGAATGAGCCTATCTGCTTTCCAATAAAATTTTATTTACAAAAATAGGCAATTAACAACAGATATTAGAATGGCCAAAATCCAAAATTCAGGCAACACCAACAACTGGTGAGGATGTAGGGTAACAGGAACTCTCATCCATTGCTGGTGAGAATGCAGAGTGGTACAGCTACTTTAGAAGACAGTTTGGTGGTTTCTTAACAAAAGTACACATACTCTCACAAAAACCTGCATGTAGATACTTGCAGTAGCTTATTCAAAACTGCCACAACCTCAAAGCAGCCAAGATGTCCTTCATTAGGTGAATCACTAAACAAACTGTGGGATATCCATTAAATGAAATATTACTGAGTAATTCTAAAAATGAGCTATCAAGCGGTGCCTAGGTGGCTTAGTCAGTTGAGCATTTGACTCTTAATTTCAGCACAGGTCATGATCTCACAGTCATGAGATGGAGTCCTTAGTTGGGCTCCATGCTGGGCTTGGAGCCTGCTTAAGGTTCTCTACCCCTCCACCCACCCAGCTCATAAGCACGTGCACACATTCTCTTCTCGCTGTCTCTCAAAAATAAAATAAAATGAGCTTTCAAGTTACGACAAGATGAGGAAAAACTTTAGATGCATACTGCTAAGTGAAGGAAGTCTATCTGAAAAGGTTACATACTGTATGATTCCAACTACATGGCATCCTGGAAAAGGGAAAAAAACTATGGAAACAATAAAAAGATCAGTAGTTGCCAAGCATGGGGAGGAGGATGATGAATAAGTGGAACACAGGGGGGTTTTTAGGGCAGTGACTCTAACTATTCCACTTGATATATATTGGCAGATAAATGACATTAAGCATTTGTCAAAACTCCTAGAATTTACAACACAAATCGTGAACACCAATCCAAACTAGAGACTTTAGTTAATACTAATGTATCAATATTGGCTAATGAATTTTAATAGATGTACCATACCAGTGCAAGACGTTAACAGCAGAGGAAACTTTGGAGGGGGTGAGAGTATATGGGAACTCTGTTCAATTTTTCTGTAAACCTAAAATTGCTCTAAAACAAAACAAAACAAAAACGGGCAATGAGCCAGATTTTGTCTGTGGGTTACAGTTTGCTCTTCCCTGCTCTAGAGAATGAAAACATCATCACAGAACACTTGGAGCTCATAAAGTCTTGGTGAATCTAGCTTCCAAGAAATTCATTCAGTAAGGTTTTCAGAATTTTGTTTGTAAAAGCAGATTTCTCATAATAGCCCTCCTTCCAATTACATTCATATTCTTTTTTCTGTAGCAAAAAGTTTTCCATTATAATCATGAAACTACATCCAGCCACTTTCCATACAAGCCCACAGCTAAGCATTTCCTTCTAGCACCAGTGTTCAGGGGCCTCATACAACCTGCAGAGCCTCTGTGCTAGGGAACCTAGCACATCTATTGCAAGCACCAATACAAATGTCTTCAGATTATGTCTTCCCCTAGGCTGTTCAAAAATCTCCATGGGATTGAGTATTTTACTGTCCTCTTAAGTAGTCTCATATTCTATATTTTAGAAAGTTGCATTTTCTAGAATTTTTACTGCTATGTTACCATCAACATTATAAGAAACTCTAGCATTTTTTTTGAGTGCTATAAACTCAGTCTTCCTCAGTCTCCATGACCAGCGAGAACAGCAATGTCTATTGCATTTGTAAGATACTAATCAAATTTATTTTAGTCAAAATAGTGACGTGTATTCTTAGTAACAATGCCATAAATCATCTGTTTAGCACTTAATGTAACAATGAAAACATATATTCAATTGTGTTATTCTTTTAAATATTTAATTGCTTTTGTGTTTCAAAAGGTAGCAATAAAATTTGTCAACTGCAATCACTAATACAATTATGATGTTTATTTCCTTATAATTTGTAATAAATCATAAATAATATAATGTAATATATAAATGCACAACTATTTTTCTTGGAAAAGGTTTGCTCTTATTCCTGTTATTTAGTGAGATCTGTCAAAAGTCAAGATATAATTTTACCTGACTCAATATCTCTCTGCTGCTAAGTGATATAGGATGTAGAAAACTTATTTTCTTTAGAAGAGGCTATTTATTATTTCCACGGTGTACATACAGACAAACTGTGGCCGCTCTGAGGACCATAAGATACATATGTCTGCCCTCTTTTTTGTTATTTTCTATGGCATACTCAATAACAGTAGGAGACTTCAAACATTTAGCATAAGAATCCGATTGATCAGCTTCTAAGGGTAGGATGGCTGAAGTGGAGTAAAATCCAGTATCTCAATACCTGTGCACATAAGCTATTTGCCATCCATAAAAGATTAATAACTTTCTTTCCTGACCATGTCTGTGTCTAGGCCAACAGCCATTTTGAAAAGAAACATATGGATATATGTACATTGTGGAGAAGGCAAAATAGAAAAAAGAGAACCCAGAAAAAATCCCTTTTAAATAGAAGTACCAGCATCTGAGTTAGGATTTGAGTTTATTTGTCAAGTGATCTAGACTTGAGAAGGTATAAATAACCTTTAGAGAAGTAACATAGGCATCTACTATCAGCTATTTACCACATAGCATGCTTTAATGGAAACTAATACATAAACAAAACAAGGTTAAATACAAAAACAAGGACCCAGTGCCATATAATTGCAGTCTGTCCTAATATCTCTCTCCATTTTTTTTTGTCTCCAATTTCTGTGTGTGGGAGGAAGGCAAGCAGAGAATCAGAGCTTGCAAGGAGAATTTTGCCTTGTTATTTTGCTAATTTAATGTTCAGCATCTGGTCCACCTGCTGCTATGCGTGAGCCATGGTGATCTGACACAGATCATGGAACGCTGATTCAAAAATAATGAAGAGTTGATTTTAGATTGAAATTCTTTGTGGGTGAACTAACAACATTTGAGCTTATTAAGACCAGTCAATAACTAACCAAATTTTTGCTTTTGAATTATTTTAGCAGATGGCCGCTTTATCCTGTTTCATATATCTTTCATAAGCTCACAAGCAGTGCTCATTTGCATTTTCTTTCCATCTTGGAAAATAATTGCTGTGTTTCTTCACTTTTATTCCCTTATGCATTTAAGTGGAAACTTTTACATTGAAATTTTAGTCTGGACTTTTCCACTTTATAGTGGCAAGGTTAGATTAAGTTAGGAATAATTAGGTGTGGGTCAGAGATGTATGTTAAGTTTCAACATATGCCTTGGAAACTCAAGTTGCCTAAGCAAAATGTGAGATGCTCTGTTTGCCAGAGAATGATCTGGTTATATGAGGCAATGTTTCAAAAAGTTATAAAAATTTTAAGGCAATAACGTAAATTTTTCTAATAGTGACAGTGACATTTTATAACTGCAAACAGATAACTAAGCAATTATGATAAAGTCACATCTCTGAGGTGTTTATAGGGCAAAGTTTTCCAATGGCTGTAGGCAACATCCACACCATCCTACATATAAGAATCTTTATGCAAGTGTCATAGTTTGATGTAGCACATTACACCAATATGGAATTTATCCCAGTCTATCTTCTTGCCTAGTCTAACTTATTTCTAGAAATACTTGGTTTTTTTTCTCTCATGGATAGGGCTTCCCTTTAATCAAGGATAATAACTGCTCTATGAGAGAAGTACAAGCCTCTATCTATTGAGAAGAAACATAAAGGCTTTGTGGTGATATAGCCAATTAGTTGCAATATTCATAAAACTTCTCAAAAAAAAATAAAAAGAAAATTGGTATCAAGTCTGAGAATACCATAATTACCATCTGGAAAAAGCAAAAGCAAACTAGTTTTCATAGAAACTAGTTTGAAAATTCTGCAGCAAATTAGTAACAATACAACCAAAGTTACCCAAAGTATTCAGAGAACAGGGCTTGTTCTTGGTACACTCTCCAAACAAAAACAAAAATAAGCCTGGTGTCCTGGCTTGGTTTCATTAATGGTTCCTAAACCCTGATCCTTAACTGTGTTCTCTCCCACACTGAATCTATCATCTGACTTATTTTAGGCAATGGGACCCTAGCTAATGTGCTTCAAGCAAAGGCTTGAAAAGGACATGTATGTTTCTGTTTACCCTCTTGCATGACTGGGCTGGCTTATTCTTGGACCTTTTCCACCATTAAATGAATATACCAAGGCTTGTCCAATGAAGGCATGTGAGAGATTTATGGTCTAAAAGACAACCTGTCCAAGCTAAAACCATCATAGTGAAAACAGCTTTTTGTTAACCTGCCATACAACCACAGATGTATGATCTAGGCCAGCTCATACCAACCCAGACTATATTGGTGTAACCAACCAGCCAGCCCATATGCTCATGAAAAATAATAAATGTGTGTGTTTTAAATCTCTTTGTTCTGGGGTGATTTGTTCCATAGCATTATTATGTCAAGAGATCATTTACATACCTTATTATCATCTGAAAAATCTTTCTAAAAACTTAACACACTTTTTTTACCTGAATATGTTGACTTGCTGAGCATACTTTTCCCCATTTGTCTCTTTTGCCCGCAATACATTGAAATTAAATGTTTCATTACAGATTTAAATATTTCTGCTATTACTTGCATTCAGGTGTGACACACCAGTTAACTAACATTACTATCAATTTCCAGGTCAAGTCTTTATAGTTATCCAATATACTTTTCAGCAAAGTTAGTCTTAAGATCTGAAGGGATACTTCTAAAACAGATGTGACTTAATCTGAGAACTAAAATATCCTGTAAACTTTGGGGAAATAAATTTTTTAAAAAAGAAATTCCAGGATATCAAGTAACAGTTTGCTTAGAGTATATGTAATCCCTTGGGGCTACATTTTCCTCTTTCAGTTTTCAATAAAAGTCAGCTTGATGACAACTAGAATCAACCTATTTATTTCTTATTGTTATCAGTAAAAGATAATTTTAAAACGACACTCCACTTCTTGCCAAGATTTCCATACTTTCCCAAGGACAGTAGTGTATCAACATTAGTATAATATGCTTATCATATGTCTTTCCATTCAGAGATTGGAAATCTTCAATATATTTTTCTAATATAGAAAAGAAATACGGGGCATTAGAGAGGTGAAGTTATTTGCTATTTGCTCAACCTCTCAGAATCTTTTTTCCCTTTTTATCACAGATCAAATGATGTTGGAGAGAGAAAGGTTTGGGTGATATGACACTCTGTCCTCAAATAACTATTCTTTCCTCCCCATTTCTGTGGGAGTAGAGAATGCTATAAATCAGAAAACAGAAATGATTTGTTTTTATCTTAAATTCATCAACCCAAATAGACACGTATGGAAATTAATGTAAGAAAGTGAAAAGTTCTAAAGTTTTAAAATAAAAGTAGGATCCCTTATTTTTAGTGGGTTTATAGCATGTAAACAAAGTTCATCAATGTTAACAAGGAGAGAGGAGATTGCCAAGGGAGCACTTTTTATTTCCTTGCTATTGGTAATGACAATCACCCCTATATGTCTGCTTACTCTAAGTCAGACTCACTGCTAAGTGCCTTCCAGGTATCTTATTTAATGCTTCAACAAAAAATACAACTAGTTGGCAGATCCAAGAATCATTTCTCTCTCCCTTATTCCATACCAACTTCCACTATAGTGGCTAGAAAAGTAAAATACTCATTTTTCCAGCTTTCCATGTAAGAAATGGCCATGAAAGAAAGAGATGGCCATGAAACAAAATTCTGGACAATGATATATAAGCAGAAGTTGGGAATTTCTAGGAAAGCTTTTGCTTTCCTGATTAAAAGAGATTCCTAATTAATGATTCCTTTTCCATTCTTCCTGCTATGAATGTGGATTTGATGCCCAGAGCTGTAGCAGCTATGTTGTCACCATATGGAAATAAATGAGAAGATTACAGAGATACCATCTCTGATAATACTGAATCACTAAACCAATTCCAGGAGCCATCTACCTCCAGATTCTTTGTCATAAAAAAGAAAATAAACCTCTATTTATTAAAGTCACTGTTAGTCAAGTGTTTTACCATTTAAGCTTTTAAATATTCTTGATAAAAATTTCAAATCCTATGCTATTTTTTTCGAGTTTGTAGATTATGTGCAAAGAAATATTCATACTTACCAGGAAACCAATAGAAGCCATGATACCATAACTGAAAAATAGCTTTAAGTAAATATCTTATACTATTAAAAGTATAGATTGAAAATGTAAATATTTACATTTTTTAATGTTTGTTTATTTTTGAGAGACAGACAGAGTGTGAGTGAGGGAGGGGCAGAGAAGAGAGAGGGACACACAGAATCTGAAACAGACTCCAGGCTCTGATCTGTCAGCATAGAGCCCCAATGCAGGGCTTGAACTCACCAACTGTGAGATCATGATCTGAGTCAAAGTCAGACACTTTACCGACCGAGCCACCCAGGTGCCCCTAAAAATGTAAATATTTAAATAAAGAAACTTCCATGTAAAACAACCAATCCAGAAGGCATTCTTGTTATGTATTCACCTACTATTCACACATATCACCAGAGCCCTTATGCCTGGGAAGGTGCTTTATATTTCTGTTTGTTATTAAATCCCAAATCTTCTTATTAAATCTTCTTCAGCAAGACAAATAGTGCCTCTCTCCCTGTATTCAATGTTGAAGTAAACATTGTATTGGTAATCTCTCCTGAACTTTCCAACATCAGTCTTATCCTAGGTTCCCAGTGCATGTGAGGTACTGGTTGTAAACTGTGATCACTTGGTTGTTGATTTTAATATAATGAGCCCCAAGAGAAGCAGAGTTAGTAGATGTAATTACCAAAAGGTTTACTTTTCACTTGGCTATAAGACAGCTATTAAGGAACAGAGATCAAGACTGACATTAAAGTATAAAATGGGGGACTTTCAGAGAACATACTTCCTGGGAGCAGGCCCTGCATTCACCCTCTTATGTCCAAGGGTGCTGTCATCCTCAAATTGCCCCTAATTTAGAGAACTGGGGAACTACTAAAATGACTAACTTGGATTTTGGATTGTGAAGACAATGGAAGTAAAACTGCATTCTCGGAGTTTGGTATCATGGAAAGAGTTCAGGCTTTAAGTGCAGACGAACATTTATTAGCTTACACATCTGGGTGGTTTACTTAACAACTTTGAGTTGTAGGATCTCATCTGTAACTCAGAAGAAAGTTGCAGAGTAAATCCATCAGTTCTCTGAAGCACTTGGTACAGACCATGGCACATATAAAATGTTCAATAAATGACTGCTATTTTTACTAACTTGATTATCATTTTGATATTATCTTCTTTTCCAAGTGTCTTTAGACAAAACTAGAAAACATAACACAATATGTTCAGATAGCTTCATTCTTAGTCAAAATGAGTAAATTTAATCTTAAATTCATCTTAAAATTAAATCTTCTTTGAAAACATATCATTTTAACTATAAGGCGAGGAAATTGTGGTGAGAACAGCCATTGATCTTGACAAGGTCCCTGACTGGGCTGAGCAAATACTGAGTAAGCTCCAAGTTCAATAAGGGCTGAGACAAAATAAAATAAAACCATAGCAAATTATGTTTGCTCCATCTGCCTAAAATGTGAAGAAGGTGCCAGTGTGGTGTGCTATTAGCCTACACTGTATTTGTTTAGTAAACGTGAGACTGGTCAAGGAGCCCACGGTACATTTGGCAGCCTAGGTCACAAAATGTTAGTTATAAATGAAAAGCAAGATCTTACACCCTCTTTATAGTCATCCTTCCCTCTAGACTGTTCCCTTAACAAGTATTTGAGCTCCTTTTGTTTGTTAGGCACTGAAGATACCAAAGTTAACAAGATATAGCTCTACCCCCATAGAAAGCTCCCAGTCCAGTTAGAATAAGAAAGCTTTAAAATCTGACTTCGGGAGCAATATGATGAGCAGGAATAGGGGTTAAGAATGAATTGTTTGTAGAGATCATGGAAAATAAATGCTCTATCGCTCAAACTACTTGCCAAAGTTGTATCACAAAGGGCCTCCCCCTTCCTGATAAAGCTTTCTTTCATGAGTGTCAAGGCTAGGAGAGACTGGAATGAGGCAGACAAGATTGGACTGAACTACTCCAGGCTTGGACTGAACTAAGATTGTGAAATCAGCCTTATTAAACCAAGAACTGTGGGTCATCTGCCCTATCGAGCTTGACTCAGAAATTCTAAATATCCATTCTGCAAAGCAGTCCAAGCAGACAGCCTGCAAGCCTGGCTCCTGTGCCCACGAGGTGGCCTTATCTCAAGAAGTAATGGTAGGAATTGTGACCTGATAACAAATCAGGAAGTCTTTCTGGTTGCCAAACCGGACTGAGTGCACTTTGTCTATGGCCATTGTGCTTTTCTTCCCAGCAACACTGGAGTGAACAGAGTTTAAAGAGTAATAGTAAAATAGACATGCAAATGAGGAATCATAATGCAAGGAAGTATAGAAGTGCAATAAGTGAGCCATGAATTCATCTTAGTCCTGGGATCAGATGCTCACAGGAAACTCAGAAGACTTGTCATGTGCTAGTACTTGAATAAGATGTAGAGATTTCATGAGCTGGTGTGTGGAAAGGGGCCCAGGAAGAGAGCATGCATGCTAATGGAAGAGCAGGGAGGTAGGAAAGTAACTGATGTGTTCCAGAAAGGATAAACAATTTGACCTAACGGGAGGCCAAGTACTCTGGGTATGTATGTATGTATGTATGTATGTAAAAGGTGAGAGTGGGGGGTGGTAGTGGTAGGTGTGAGTAAAGCAATAAGACAAAAAGAAAGTTAAATCCAGATTGGGTGTGGCTTTTTGTGCTTGAGTGCAGGGTCAAATTATGGGCCCATGTAGCTCAAATTTGCTTTCTAAAGAAGGACACATGTTTAATTTCCTATAGACTATATAAAGGGACACTTTTACATAAAAATCTAATTTTTGTTTTTTTCTTGAAAACTTAGATGTGGCAATAATTATGGAGGTGAGGTTCAGAGACCATTAGCATGTGAGATCCAGCTGGCCATGGACCCTGCCCAGCGCATTTCACTTATTTTATTTCCTGCCAGACCTGGGAAGGCAGATGAGTATTTTACTCCAGCACTCAGTGATGAAAAAATAGCAACAGTATTTTCATAGGAGACTGATAACAGCATGTTAGTTATATGTTCAACCCTGTGAGCAAAGGAAGAAGAGAGACCACACAACCTTTACTACTGCCAGACAGCCTTTTAATAGCTTAAGTCTCTCAGTGTTGTCTATGCAATTTCAATAATATGTAAATGGCCCTCTGAGATTCAGCTCTCTTACTACCAAACTCCCCTTTTTCTCTCCTTTTATAAAAAGATTTTTAAATCATAGAGACCATCCAAAGAAAGCCATAGAAGATAAACCATTTTATCTTGCTGAATGCCTTTCAATAATTTAAATCAAAGTAAACAATGAACTTAATATCCCTCATCTATGATGTTTTAATGTACATTAAATATATAGCTTTGCTCCGGTTGATTAAACTTTCTCCTAAAGTTGCAGTGTTTGCAAAGCCCTTCAGCCTGTGTGTTGCTGTGGTATGTGGCCTTACTACTTGACGGTGATTTAGTTTCAACCCCGAGTCAGAGAAAAGTTGAGTTTAATAATATCAGCATACTTCATTGCACTGCACTGAATTAAAAACAAATTCATATTTTATCTTCAGGTAATTCTTACTATAATCCAGGAAGTCTTATTGAAAGAGCTTTATTAAAGAACAAGGAGTTTGGTTGGTTTAATTTAGCTATGTTTTTATTAAGTTTGCTAATCAGAACTGTTTTGAGACTCTCCAAGATGCATACCTAAGATGCATAAAAATGTCAGGCTTTTGAGGAACTGAGGTTACAAATCCTCTAAAGTAAAATATTGGCCAACAGAAAATATGAACAGATATGTCTCATGCCATCACAATAAATAAACACAAGGTGGAAAACATAATTGGTGACGGGATAGATCTCTATTTACTGAGTACCTTCTATATGTCAGGTACTATTTGGGGCCTTTTATATATTACACATTTAAGCCTTACAACAAACCTATGAGAAGTTTACTGTCCCCATTTTCCGGAAAGCTAATGTAACATATACGAGATAGCACAGTGACAAATGGCACCTACTTTTGAACACAAAACTTGTCTGATTCCAAAGCTGTTTTGGAGGGAAAGTAAAGACTTAAAAATTATCAGGAGTTTTACCAAGCTTTGCTCAATCCTGCTAATGGTCTGCTGCCAATTTCAGCTGTATCAGAGGATCTAGGCCTAAATGTACATACTGGAGAGGAGAGATTCGTGGGTGTCCCACATTAGTTCTTCTGTTTAGGGGTGCTCCTGCATGGCTACACACACACACACACACACACACACACACACACACGCACACACACACCATCAAACTGACAACAGTCCTATATGTCTAGGAGGTTTTAAGAAAATGGACTTTTCCTCCCTGACAAATATTTAGGCTATTTTAAAGGAGTTCAAATGTTGGGCACCTGGATATACAAGATCCTATTATGACAAACAGCAATCAACACACTCACAAGCTGTCCATCTTTACCAATGCTATAAATTAAATTGTTCATAATCTTCCGAAAAGAAATCCTTATACCACAGACACTCTTTCACTTGCTTACTTTTCACTGGGTTTGAGAAAAAGCAGGCCAAATAACTGCACCAAAGTAGCAATAATTCTACACAGATATTCTTGTACGCAAAGGAGCAGTGAGACTCAAGAGTAAGAATAATGAAGCTGCCAAGCAAGATGGATGTAATGGCAGCACGAAGCAACATGATAACTGATCAAAGAGCAGAGTGAGGGCTATGCTGCAGAGGCCAGTAAACCAAAGGCAGCTTGTTGGGATTAAACTTAACATTAAGATCAGGTCACATCAGAAAAACCCAAAGAAAGGTTTTGAAAGAGCAAATCTTTTGGAAGGCTTCTTTTCATTTATGGACTCACACAGGTACACACCAACTTTCAAATCTTGCTATCAGCCTAGCACAGAAGAGCAGAAAAGGCAGGAAGTAATACTTTTCACACAAAACAAAACAAAAACAGGTAACAGCAGTTGTCAGAATTTTAAATGGAATCATTATTCTACTTGATGTCAAGAACTCTGCCATAAATGGGCACATTTCCAAACTCTTGACGCGTTTTTATGTCCAGATTTCACAACTTTTCCCAGTTATAATAGCATTTGCATGGAGCTTTTTCTTCCTGCATATGTATTGTCTTAGATTTTAAACTCCTAGGGGCAATGATATATTTTACAATAAATTTTGTATAACTGGCTGCACTTTCTTTTATAGAATAACTCATTGCTTTTATAAAAGAGTATGTATTTCAATAGAGTTTTTCCATTATATCGTTTTATTTGCCACTCATTGTCTTGTGGGGATGAGCAAGATGGCATTATTATCCCCGTTTTACAGAAAAACTAAAAAGATTAAATAGTTTCTCAAGAACACAAAACTATTCAACAGCCGGTTGAGGCAAGAACCTGAATATTCTGAGCTGAAACTGAACGCAATTTTTAGACTTCTTTGTTTTCAAAGAAGAAAAAAGCTACAATTATTTTCATGTAATCCTCTTAAGTCTATGCAGCCTAAATCCCTGGTCAAACACTGGGAACTCATGAGCAAAATCTTTGGGACACTTGTTGTTTAGCCCAAACACTGTTTACAAAGGGCATAAGGCAGCATAGCAAAGGACAATCCACTGTAGCAGAAACCTTTTCCTAATAGATGCTGATAAGTAAAATTGACTAATAAAGGTAGTCAGGAAAACCTACCAGCAAACTGGATATTTATTTAACACTTGAATTCTCCTGATTAAGGACAATACGCTGATTACCAGCATCTCTCTGGCTAGTGATCTCAGGTTACAGCCTCCTTCACTAACATGTCTTTCAGAACCTCTGCATCTTCTTTAAAAGACAGAACTTTTCATGCTTAGAGGGATCCCAAGTTTTCTAGGATTTTAAAGCTTCTCTTGAATAAGTTAAAGTGGGGATATTTCACCATCATTTTCATTCTTGAAAGTCTATGCCACTGCATGGTGTTTTCCTTGAAATGTTTAGCTAGAACACAATCACTCTGAGACATATGCCCAGGACATGCCCTCATGTGCCTCAAGCTCACACATTGCCATGTGGAACAAAATCGACTTAATCTGGGGCCTGTAGCCACATTAACAGGTGTTTTAGTTTGTGCCATTTTGTTTCTTCCTATTTCTCTATTCTTCTTAGCAGAGATTTTCAGTATTTAGTGCACATAAGCATCACCTGAGGTGCTTTTTTTAAAATGCAGGCTTTCGGGCCCCCAGTGATTTGGATTCTTTGTGTCTAGTGTTGAGTTGGTGAATCTGCATTTTAACAAATCCCTCTTCCTCCTATGACTATGACGCTAATGCAATATTTACAACACCCTGGTATGTGGGATAAAATTTCAATCCCTTATCATAGCATACACAGTCTTCCCAATCTGGCCCTTGTCTATTTCTATAGTGTATACTTCTTACAACCCAGAGAGGATGCTACTGCTCTAGTTGCCTGCAAATTTCCATGCAAATTCAAATATTTGTGCCATATTTCACATTACTTCCTGAAATACATTCCCTCTAGCCAAGATTTATCATTTTATTTTCCCATCATCCTT
Organism: Panthera uncia; assembly: GCF_023721935.1. Classification (NCBI taxonomy): domain Eukaryota; kingdom Metazoa; phylum Chordata; class Mammalia; order Carnivora; family Felidae; genus Panthera; species Panthera uncia. The sequence continues at coordinate 99,668,745 of NW_026057577.1, read as the reverse complement.
CTTAACTCCTAGGAATAATAGGCTCCTGGGATGGGGTGGGGTACGTCCTTTTATCCCTGCTCCTCACTCCAAACATGTTTTAATACAATGTGCTAACCATAGTACCCGTCCTCTCTGCCTCAGGGAAATGGGAATGAGTATGTGAGACAGACCAAATATTTTCCCTAAGTTTTTTCAAACTGGAAATGTTAAAAAGAGATAGACCTTTACTATTGGAAAAGTGGAGGATTATAAAGGTCAGGGGCTATGTGAAGAGCTGTGTCTTGAAAATGGAGAAAGTCACTCAAACAGAAGAAAGCTAACATCCAGAAAGCAACAGAGATAGTTAATAAATGCAAATTAGTCAAAATACAATTTTGATACAGATAATAATTGCTACTATATATTTTAAGCTAAATATCTGAAAGAGTTATTACTCGACTGTATGCGTATATCTTACGTAGGAAAAATGTATTTAATTCTAAAATTTATTTAGGACTTTAGCATTGTCTATAGTTTACTTCAAAATGCTAAAAATATCTTAATATGATAGCATATATTAATATGTAGCTATGATAAATAGTTTCTTTTAAATGACCCAAAGTTGACAGGACATTATAATGTTTTCTAGGATTATAGATCCCTTTAAGAAACTGATGAAAATTACAGTTTCTCTTAAAGCAAAAAAAAAAAAAAAAATGCACATTTATACAAATTTTGACAATTTCCAGAGAAGCACAGATGTCTCTGAAGCCCAAACATGGGCATCTTAGAAATCCCTGAGCTCAGTGAGGTTTGCTCTGTTCTGTTTTCCACATCTGCTATACCAGCTTACCTGTGTATATAAAAATGCATAAAGTAAATTGGCATTCATGACAAATGAAATATATTTAGTATCCTCGTTGGCAATGGTACACAATAAAATGGATGAGATAATTCTAAGTGGCAATTAAGAATTTAAAAAAATACCTTAACATAACCAATTTTAAAATATCTTCTCTCTTGCTTTTCCCCTAAGGTCATGAACATGACAGAGATGTCCACTCTCACCAGTGTTCAACATAGTGCTGGAAGTCCTAGCCTCAGCAATCAAACAACAGAAAGAAATAAAAGGTATCCAAATCAGCAAGGAGGAAGTCAAACTTGCACTCTTTGCAGACAGCATACTTTATGTAGAAAACCCAAAAGTCTCTACCAAAAAATTGCTATAACTGATACACAAATTCAGCAAGGTTGCAGGATATAAAATCAGCATTCAGAAATTGGTTGCATTTCTATACACCAATAATGAGGCAGCAGAAAGAGAAATCAAGGAATTGATCCCATTTACAGTTGCACGAAAGACCGTAAGATACCCAGGAATAAACCTAACCAAAGAGGTAAAATATTTGTACACTGAAAACTATAGAACATTATGAAAGAAACAAACAAAAAAAAAAAAACTGAAGAAGACACAAAGAAACGGAAAAACATTCTATGCTCATGGATTGAATGAGCAAATATTGCTAAAATGTGTACACTACCAAAGCAATCTTTACATTCAACACAGTCCCTATCAAAACCACCAGCATTTTTCACAGAGCTAGAACAAACAATTCTGAAGTTTGTATGGAACTACAAAAGACCCCGAATAGCCAAAGTCATGTTGAAAAAGAAAAGCAAAGCAGGAGGTATCACAATTCCAGACTTCAAGCAATACTACAAAGCTGTAATCATCCAGACAGTATGGTATTGGCACAAAAACCGACACACAGATCAATGGAACAGAATAGAGAACCCAGAAATGGACCCACAACTATATGGTCAACCAATCTTTGATAAAGCAGGAAAGAATATCCAATGGAATACTATACCATGCACAAAAATAAATTCAAACTATATGAACTATATGGGAGACAGGAAGTTATCAAAATCCTAGAGGAGAACACAGGCAGCAACCTCTTTGACCTTGGCTGCAGCAACATCTTATTAGACATGTCTCTGGAGGGAAGGGAGACAAAAGGAAACATGAACTATTGAAACCTCATCAAGATAAAAAGTTCTGCACAGTGAGGGAAACAATCAACAGAACTAAAAGGCATCCGATGAAATGGGAGAAGATATTTGCAAATGACATATAGAATAAAGGACTAGTACCCAAAATCTATAAAAAACATATCAAACTCAACACTCAAAAAATAAACAATCCAGTTAAGAAATGGGCAGAAGACATGAACAGTCAGTCATTTTTCCAAAGAAGACATACAAAGGACTAACATACACATGAAAAAATGCTCAACATCATCAGGGAAATACAAATCAAAATCACAATGAGATACCACCTCACACCTGTCAGAATGACTAAAATTAACAAAACTGGAAACAACTGATGTTGGTGAACATGCAGAGAAAGGGGAACCCTTTGCACTGTTGGTGGGAATGCACACCGGTGCAGCCATTCTGGAGAACAGTATGGAAGTTCCTCCAAAAGTTAAAAATAGAATTACCCAATGACCCAGTAATTGCACTATCAGGTATTTGCCCAAAGGATTCAAAAATACTGATTCAAAGGGGCACATGCACCCCAATGTTTATGGCAGCACTATCAATTATAGCCAAATTATGAAAACAGCCCAAATGATCATCAACTGATGAATGGATAAAGATTTTTCTGTGTGTGTGTGTGTGTGTGTGTGTGTGTGTGTGTATACACACACACACACACACACACATACATACTAATATATATAATGGAATATTACTCAGCCATCAATATATACACATACAAATATATATAACAGAATATTACTGAGCCATCAAAAAGAATGAAATTTTGTCATTTGCAACAACATGGATAGAACTAGAGTGTATTATGCTAAGTGAAATAAGTCAGTCAGAGAAAGACAAATGCCAGATGAGTTTGCTCACATGTGGAATTTAAGAAACAAAACAGATGAACACAGGGGAACAAAAGGAAAAATAAAATAAGATAAAAACAGAGAGGGAGGCAAACCATAAGAGACTTTTAACTATAGAGAACAAAATTAGGGTTGATGGAGGAAGGTGGGTGGAGGATGCGCTAGATAGGTAATGGGTACTAAGGAGGGCACTAGTTATGATGAGCACCGGGTGTTGTACATAAGTGATGAATCACTAAATTCTATTCCCGAAACCAATATTACACTACATGTCAACTAACTTGAATTTAAATAAAATCTTGAAATAAATAAACAAACAAACAATTTTTAAGAACAAAAACAAAAACAAAATTTCCTCTCTTGGTTTTGTTTGGTTGGTTTAGTTTTTGCTTTATTTTTTGCTGTTGGCGAAAATGTTTGCTTGCTTATTTTTCTCATGATATCTTAGTGTATTTATTTTGTCTAATGTGAACTGCAAATGCTTTTCTTATGATTTTTCTTCAGATTTCTTTATGATCTGATGCAAAATACAGGTGCTTACCTGTCACCATTCCAAGTACTTTGTCTTCATATCTGTTGACTATGAAGATGGGGCAGCACTTTCAAATGTAATTCAAAATTAGAGATTCTACATAATGAATAGAGATGCTAAAGTATCAGCATCTCATGGGACAATATTTAGATTATTTCAAAGTCTGACATTTAATAATACATTTTGTACTGTTTTCTAATGACTACATGCCTGTTAATCTGCTTTATCTTACTTATAGGAAATTATTTATGGGCAGGTTTTAGGTCTTCTGCTTCCCATGTCATTTTCACAGGGTATTTAGGTCAATATTATGAGCTGCATGTGACAGAAACAACTCAAACTGCCTTGGGGGAAAAAAAGGAAGAAGGGAGTCATTGTCTTCAAAAACTAAACAGTTCAGGGATAATTCTTCCTTCTGATACAGCTGGATCCCAGGGTTCAAACAATGATGCCAGGGTCAGTCCTGCCATAGGTTGCATGGCTTTCTCTGTGTTGGCTTTACCATTTGGTGGGTTTTTTCCATGTGGTTGCTTTCAGCACCTCCAGACTTACACTGCCCTTGACTTCTCTTTCTCAGTGGTACATTTACACATTCCTGGAATTGAGTGCTATGTACCTAACTTGAGTAACACATATCTCTGAATACGTTTGGACATAGGGATGAACTTTGTACAAATTATATGAGTTAAAAAGTAAGAAGGGGTATTTGCCCAAAGGAAAATCCAAGCATAATTATTAAAAGAATGGCAATTATCAAAAGAAAATGGATGCTGGACAGGAGGAAACATATATCCACTAAACAGAATTATTAGCTTCAAGTATATATCAAACATACCTTGGTTGATACAGCATCCTTTCTCATTCAAGACTGCAGATAAAGAATCTTTTTTGCCTGTGTTAGACAATGCCCATTTGATTGCAAGGCACAAATACCCACTCAATATACTTCAAGGAAAAATTGGTTTTACTTCACTCTCAATCAGTCTCACTATAAGAATGACAGCAAAGTCTCTTGAAAACCAAAAAGTTGTCAGGCAGCTAGGTATGCAGGGGTGGGGGGTAAGGGATGTCGGGGTGGAAGCTACAGGGGAGAAGAGAGGGTATGTCCCTTATATTCTGTGTTCTTATGCATTTGTGTGTCTCTCACTCTAAACCACTTCTCACTTAAGTCATTTATTCTATGGTTTACATATGGCCTCCCTCATCTAGGTCATCCAGAAATAGAGAACTTGACACCAGAATGCACAGGAACTTCTAGCTCAGCTAACCACAAAAGTGTCATTTCTCTAAACAAGACCTGATGGGCCAAGGGAGGTCAGGAACTCACTCCTGGCTCCCTAGATGAATTGTCTGAAAGTTGAATAGAAATGGAAAGGTTGAGGATGAAAATCGTAGAGCTGAAAGGACATCTCATGCTGGACCTAGAGGGAGGGCAAGTGCCTGGAAAATGACCTCTTTGGGGAGGCAAAGGGGAAATTACTGACATCTTTAAGGCAATTTGACACAGAATCTAATTCTGCATTTTATCCCAACTGCAAAAGAGTAACACAAGAGGAAATAAATAAGAAAATAGGAATCTAATAATGGAAATTGCATTCTTTTTGTCAGGCAAAAACCAAATTTCCATAAGGAAAATGGTAAAGAATAAAATGATCTATGCATAAAATATGAATTTCATTCATCCATTTTAAAGCAATTTACTAAAATGCTTTACTTTATGTATTAGATAAGTAATGGTTATAATTAGTAGAATTCGAAATTTCAAGGGATAATAAAAGTAACTAACTTTTAACTCCTACAGGATGTAAAATTTCTGACATTAAAATATATTAATATTTATATATCTTTGAAATTTATATTAATGTTAATACCAAACTAGTGGAGAATATCTATCTAAATAATGTTATTTCAAAAATAGCGGTACAATATATATTACACTCTCAGCTTCTAAAGATTCACGAACAGCAAAAGTAGGTTTTTTTGTTTTATTGCTTTAGCTATATTTTTCTTTTGCTCTGAATCTGTTGATTTTTTTAAAATGGAAATGAACACATTTTTCCATTAGATTTGAGTAAATTGAATCAACCACACAGAAATGTGTGATTCTGGTATATACTCCTTTACAATATTCCATTTAAAATTACCCCCAAAAAAGTCAAATGCTATTTACGATAGTACCTTCCAAGAAAAAGGAACAACAAAACTGATTTAATTCATTGTACAGCAACATTTTGACCATCTAGCAGTAGAAAATCTACCAAATGTTTTGTTTGTTTTTATGACCATGTATATAGAAGTTTATATTCTTACATGGGGTGGGTAGCTATCAGTAGACTACAAGGAAATAATACCTCACTTTAAATATTTCCTTAACTTTGTCAGTTTAGGGTCATTAACTGTGGTCATCATCACCCTTCTGCTGTGAAATCTGCAGTCCATGAAGAAAAATAAAGTTCCTAAGAATCGCCTAGAAAATGCATCATCTCCAATTCTCTGAGATTTCGGGGATTATCTTTCTGGAATTTACATCTCCCAGGTCCCATTTTAACATTCACCTTTCTGAGGAAACAATTTTGCAAACTAGTTGTGGTAAGGAGCTTAAAATCAAATGGTATAAGGGTTGAATTCCCCCTTCTCCACTTACTGGTTATGTTATGAGATTTGGGACAAATTACATTCCTCTTATTTCCTCAACTATAAAATGGCTATGGACCTCAGGAGTTGTTGTGTAGATTAACTCAGATAAAGTGTATAAAGCACTTAAGACAGTACCAACACAAAATAAATAGCCAATAGTAGCCATTGTTGGAAATAATCCATTATTTAAGAAATAATAATAGTAAACACAGGGCCATTCCTACTTCTGAACTTAAACTGCTTTTATAATACATATGGTAATTATTTTTCTATATCTGTCCTAGTGATTTTGTCTTATATTTTCATAATTAATCCAGATCTTGATACATATTAGGTCGTACAAAATTGCTAGTAAATGGAACCTAAAGTCTCCCACTACCTCATTATTCATTCCAGGATGCAGAACTATGTAGCTCTTTATTCTGCTTTATGAAATTGAATACATAAAATAGATTGCCGTCTGAAACCTTCAGTCAGATGCCAGAATGAAAGAGGCAGCTGTTCATGGTAAATAGGCTACACAGTGCTTTTTAACTAGTAAAAGGAGCTCAAACTCTCAAGGCAAGGACTGAGTTAATGTCTAATAAAATCTTACTGCTATTCCATTTTGAGTACTGACAGTGTTCTTAGCAGTCAGTACAGAAGAAAGAGTCTACAACATTCTTTGAGATATTGCATCAGAATTTTTGGTTCTGGGCTTCAACCCTTGCTGCATCAATTTACATTCTGAAGGTTATCTTCAAAGCCAGAAGGATGAAGAACAGAAAGGTTTGAAACAAAAAAATTTCTAAGGGTTACTACATCTAAAAATCCTTACATTTTAAAATTGGCTTTACCTTGATAATAGGACTCTGATTATGGTAAGAAACAGCCTTAATTCTCTTCCCCTTGAAAATGTACTTTTCCAGGGTGGGAGAATACACTGAACTACTTTTAAAGTTACGTCCATGGATGTTGACTGCAAAAACTTGCAGGTCCTGAAAGGGTTAGCATTTCTTTTCCTTTAGAGTCCTGAGCCAACTCTGGGGCCAATAATCAGCAAACTAAATCGAATCCTAGTTAGGAGCTTTGAGTACCTCCTACTTGTTTCTGAAGATGCCTCGGGGGCTTAGCTGTCCTAGATAAAATTCAGCAAACATTGAAGTTGGGTGCTAAATTACAGAGTGGGGAGAGGTTGACTAAAGTCAGATAACCTAACACCACCTGGAGAGTAAGGAATAAATGTTTATTCTGATCCAGGGACAGAAAAGAGGGTAATAAAATGACTTTGCTGTACTGAGGAAGAGAAATGACTTTGCTGTACTGAGGAAGAGAAGGGAGGAAGAGAAGGAATTTCTAGGTAAAGGGTAAAGACTACAAGAAAGGTCATCAGTGGTCACTTTGGGTAAAGTGCAAAATCACTGCAAATCATTCCAAGTTACAAATGTAGAAAAGCTGCTCCTCTTGATAAAGCAAATACCCCTGTTCCAGCATTCTTAACCTGACAATGTTGGGCATGCCTCGAGTTTAGTCTTGGGTCTTCTTTTCTTTCCCTTCTATAGCCCCCACCACTGCCCTTAGCCACCTTTTCCAGGCACATGACTTGAATTAATTTAAGACTCCAACATTTTTATATTCTAAGCTCCACCTCCCTATTTAACATTTCAGAATGGGTATCTCAGCCACCTAACTGTATCACTCTAATGCAGAACTCTTGATCATCCCACAAAGTCTGCTTGACTCCAATTTTCCTTCACTTAGTAAATGATGCATCTATCTACTTCCTTCTATTTTCCCTGACAACACCCAAATCAAAGCAATTGTCCTATTTCATCTGGATAACTATCTGTCACCCCAAATGGTCTTCCACAGACACCTTTGTCCTGCTGGCATTCATTCAGAGTGATTTCATTTTTCTTTCAAGGAACAGGGCTTGATGGTGTCACATTCTGAGTAAAGGTTTTACATGGTTTACCTTTGCTCTTAGAATCTAATCTCAAATTCTTAATGTAGCTTAATGGTCCAGCGTAATCTGATCCCTTTCAATTAACATTTTTTTTTCTCCCTCCTTACATTCCAGACACATCAATACCTTAAACCTGCAAAGTCCTATCTGAGTGTAGAGACTTTGTAAATACTCTTTTTCCACCCTGACTCTCAAACACCTTCACAGGGTATTTCCTATTCATTGCTCAAGACCTAACTTAAATGCCACTGTCTCTGGGAAGCCTTCTCCATGTCCTGGAACAGGCTTTGTGCTCTCTCCTTTTTCTATGCTATCAGTACAAGATTCTCTATACATTTTTTTTGTGTATTGTCAATCACTAACTAGTCTGTGAGCTTAAAGAGAAGGGGCAATATCTGTAGTGTTGTGTACTGAATGTTCAGCAGCTGGCACAGTGCCTGGCATGCAGTAGGGAAATAGTAAATATAGTACCTTTGGAGAACTTACTAATGAAGGAAGCAAGTATATTAAAAGATCAACTAAAGACAGCAGCTCTATGAGTCAGCTGAGAAACAAAACCAATAAGAGATGGAGAGAGGGAGAGAGAGAAGATTGAGATTTATTGTAAGGAAATGGCTCATATGATTATGGAGGTTGGTAAGTCTTATGATTCGCAAAGTAACTGGCAAGTTGGAGATCCAGGAGAGCTGATGGTTTAGTTCCAGTCCAAGTCCGGAGGTCTAAGAAGCAGAAATACCAATGCCCTAATTCAAAGGCCCTCAGGCAAGAATTATCTCTCAGGGAAGGGCCTTTTAGTTCTATTCAGGTCTTCTGCTGATTAGATGAGTCCCACTCACATCATGGAGGGGCAATCCGCTTTATTCAGTCTACAGATTTAAATGTTAATCTCATCCATAAACACCCTCACAGAAACACTCAGGGTAATGTTTGACCAAATACTGGGCACCCTGTGGCCCAATCAGGTTGGCACAAAAAAATTAACCACTGCATTGGCTAAAATGGTCTAAATCAGTTTGCCTTCTTATTGGATATTAAAGGCCCTTATGTCTCCAAACTATTAATGTCAAAGCCAAAATCCTAACACACCAAAGGTTTCAGCAAAGCCAATTTGTCTGGCATGTTGCCGGACATCTCTGTTATGATTTTCTTTTCCTAACTCCTAGGCTGCATTTTATTTCCAAAATGTAAAAGCTAAGAAAAGGCCAGTAGAACTAATCATGTTAGATGATCCATAGGTTCTCTATATGCCTAACACCACCACATACAAATTCCCCAAAACTCTAACACAAGTCTGTGTGTTTTTATCAGATTTTTCTGACATTCTGGACACAATTAAAGTAAGTTAAGGTAAAGAAAAAAAAATTAGACTGGGATACTGAATACATTTTTTTCTCATAGTCTGAGGGAACAAACTATAAAATAAAAGTTAGCTATTTACATGGGGCTCTCTTAAATGGTGATGCACAGTCTCCAGATTTATCTCCTGTAAGTCCTTCCTCTTCTCAATCCTCAAAAATGAGTCCCTACAAATACAAATCCCCATCCTCATTTGGAAGAAATTCTCAATCTTGTCATAGGACCCATTGCCTTCCCCCCTATCCAAAGGTCACAGTGAAACACAACTAAGCACTCCAGTACATTTTCTGAAGTTCATTCATTCTAGAAAAAGGTGATGGAGGGCTCCAGCACAACACTGCACACTGATAGAGAGTTTTGACACTCCAAATCTAGTTGATCTTGATGGCTTTTAGTATATTTGGCTTTCTCATCAGTCAGTTCTCCAAATGCTATGGACTGAGTCCTTGTGTCCCTTCAAAATTCACATTGAAATCCTAACCCCCAAAGTGATAGTATTAGGAGATGTGGCCTTTGCAAGGTAACGAGGCTGTGAGGGCGGAGCCTTCAGAATAAGATAGTGCCCTTATAAAAAGACACAAAAGAACTTGCTTTCTCTCTCTTCTCTGCCATGTGAGGATGCGATTTGCCATGCTGGAAACCTAACCTCAGCCTTCTGGCCTCTAGAACCCTGAGAAACAAATTTCTGTTGTTGATAAGCCACACAGTCTATGGTATTTGTTACAGCAGCCCAAACTAAATGAGACACCAAACATAAAATATCATGTCCCTACTATATGCCAGGCAATATGCATTTTGAAGGGTCACCACCAGTGGTAAGGTGAAGATATGCCTTCACCTTACACTTTCACACTTTCAACTATCAGATCACAATGCATATACACACATACATGCAAACACACTCTCATGGAAAAACAATATTTTCTCAAATGTAAATTTATCTGCAAAAGCTTTTCCTGCCAACAGTGGAGACAGCATTTTACATTTTAATGCAGAGCAGTTTCTCTCCTGTTCACACCAAGTCAGGTTCTATCTTTGTCTAAGAACCTAACAGATAACAGCGCATGCACGGCAACATAAACATCTGTCCCACATCACCACACCTCAGTAAAAAAATCACATAAAAAATATACCTTTGAATTGTTAATTTGTCTTGTTTTTCCTTTTACCGTCATCCAAATTCCTCCTAATCCCACTTCCCCACAACTGGTGTCTACAGGCAGAAGGGGAACAGAAAAAGGTAAGGAAGATGGGCTTTTCTTCCAGTGATACAAATATATACTATGCTCACTGTATATGTATATATATATATATAGTCAAACTTGATGTATCTTAAAATAAAATATAACTTGTTGTAAGAGGAAAGCTCTTTTCTAAATGCAACTTTGCAAAGATGGATTTTTAAAATAGGATCATACTGCAGTCACTGGGTTCTTGAAAGGTGACCTTCACCCCCAACTACATTAGTCAGCAATTCAATTTTCTCAGTATCTTAAAGAGGTGATAATAGCTGCAAATTGTCCTGACATATGCTACCAGCTGCTTCTTTAAAGCAACAGTTACACAACTTCGGTTTTCTCAACTTGAATTTTTAAAATGTTCTTCTGTTGCAGTTGTTTTACATTTTCAAACTCCAGCTTGAATTGAAAGTTTGGAACTCATATGTGCAGGAAGATCCAACAGCCAGTCCTGACAAAACCTATTAAAGCCACTCTTTTTGATACATAATTTTACCTTTTCATAACCTCATTATTTTTTAAATAACCCGAAATGCCGTCCTATTTGATCATGTGTATGTCATTTGTCATTACAATTTCACCCTGCATCTGAAATAACACCACGTATTTTCAAAGAATGTTCACATCTCTCACTTCATGAAAGTCTCACAACCGCTGTGAATATGGTATGTGGTATATAATATTAACCACAGTTCAGAGTAGGAGAAATGGAAGCTCAAAGAAATTAGAGTGTGAGTATCTGCAAAAACTCTGTCTTGAGCCCCTGTTCCTCCATTACCCCAAATTGCTTTTGTACCACATCATCATAGATTCAACATTCAACTTTATATAATGGCCTCATAATATTCTACCTTTAATTCCTCCTATTTATCCAAGCTCCAAGTTTTTGATGCCAAATGTGTCTTCACCAATTCTTGTTGTATATTTGCCCATAATTCAAACTGAACTGAACATCTCCTGCAACCTTTTTTTGCTTTCACTAATTTCTGTTACTATTACCTGTCGCCTACCCTGACTTAAAAACTTTTCAGATTTTTAAAGATTCGCCCATCCCTTTGACAAATAAAATTAACATGATGTCACCCGAATCCTCCACCTCAGGAAACCAATAGCTTTCCATTTCCTGCCACAGTTAGCCGAAACTTCTCCCAGGCCCTTCACATCCTTTAACAGGTTGGAATCATTTTATCTACTGAACTCACTGCGGTTGCTACCCACCCGTTGTCCTGTTTCTAATCAATTTGTGCACTTTATTGCCTTGTGAAGATACTAGAATCATTCTTGAATGTCTCCTTTTATGTATTTCTTTTAACCCAAAATACTTTACAGCAATGACTCATTCATCACCACTCTTTCCTTGTATGCCTACAAAAATTAATGCCTATTCCAAAAATTCAGGTATTCTTTTGGTATGGTATATTGTTTCCTGAGACTTTTCTCATCCTTGAGCTCCTTGAAGACAATATGAAAACAGATAAGGTCAAATTCTATATGCTTTCCCAAGTACCTTAGCCCAGAGATTAGACACATTCAAACAATGTAAGTGGTAAGGGTGGTTCTGAGCTAGGAATCTGAAACCCTAGGCTACTAGCTAATGGTGTGATTTTGGACAATTCATTTAACTTCCTGAATTGCAAGATCCTATCTACAAATATAGGAATATTAAAATAGGAAAGGAATCTCTCAAAACTCACTTACTTCCCATCTTCATCATCCGCCTACTGAATCATTCCCATCATTATATAAATAAGTATTGATACCACCATCACCCAAACCCCACATCACCTTCCACTTACCACTCCATTTTTCTTATTCCCTTTATGGCAAGGCTGCTAATTTTTTTTTTCTGAGAGAGAGAGAGAGAGAGAGAGACTGAGAGATCAAGAAACAGACCCTTAATTATAAAGAACAAACTGATGGTTACCAGAGGGGAGGGATGGGGGGGGGGTAGTTAGGATGGGTTAAACAGGTGATGGGGATTAAGGAATACACCTGTCATGATGAGCACCGGGTAATGTATGGAAGTGTTGAATCACCATATTGTACACCTGAAACTAATATAACACTGCATGTTAACTAACTGGAGTTAAAATAAAAACTTTTTAAAATTAATTTTTTCCATACCTTTTGGGTCTATTTCTTTATCCCCATGCTTTTCTTCAATCCATTCTAATCAGACATTTTGTTTCTTGCACACTAGCAAACCATGTTTATCAGGGTAATAACTTATCTCCATTTTGCCAAATCCAATGATCAGTCCTCAGTTCTCATTGGATTGAACCTATTAGCTGCATTTAGCATAGTTGATCACTCTACCATTCTTCAAACACATGCTTAATCTGGCTTCTCTGATATCACACTATCCTGAGCTTTTCTCTTACTTCACTGGCTGCTCCTTTTCAGTCTTCTTGCTAGTTTCTGCTCTTTCTGATCTCTAAAAGTCAGAGTGCTCCAGGCCTCAATCCTCAGCCCACTTCTCTTTCAACTTACATTCATTCACTAGTCACACATTCAACTTTAAATATTATCTGTACAGATACTCTCAAATATGTACCCCTTTGTAACCTTTCATTTGTACTTCAGATTTATGTACACTACTTAGTATTAAACATCACCACTTAAATGTCTCATAGGCATCTCACTTTTAACATGTCCAAAAAAAATCCTTTTAAGAAAACTTGCCCTCTTTAAAACTTACTTCTTTCCTTATGCTTCCCCATCTCACTAAGTAGCAATACCTCTCACCCAGTCATTCAGGTCAAAAGCCTTGGAGACATTCTTGACTTCTCTCTTTTATTCAACTAATATATGTAATATATTGGCAAATCCTACTGATTAAGCTCTTGAAACTTATCATCTCTCTACTTCCATCATCACAACCATAGTAGAAGCAAGGATGCTACTGGACTAAAATTGTCATTGTGTTAAGAGACTCATAAATATGGAGAACAAACAGAGGGTTACTGCAGTGGGTGTGGGAGGGGGGATGGGCTACATGGGTAAGAGGCACTAAGGAACCTACTCCTGAAATCATTGTTGCACTATATGCTAACTAATTTGGATGTAAATTTAAAAAAAAATTAAATAAAAAAGGTGAAAAGACAAACTGAAAAAAAAAAGAAAAAAGAACTGTCATTGTGTAACATTTTGAAAGGTACACACTTTGGGCAGGCATATAGCTGGATGAGAAAATGAAGCATCTGTGAGATTTAGAAAAATATGCCCCTTCTGTGAGCACATGGCTTAACAGATGACTTTGCAAAGATTAGAAAAGGGACTTTCCTCCTCTATGTAAAAACAACCCTATGCCAGGACACAAAGGTTGAGGAGCAAAGCTCTAGCTGTATTTCAGCTCCTATTTGATCCTCAGTTTGTACAATTGTACTTAGCAGCCAATTCACCATTGTCCCTCACCTAGAGCACTGCAATCCCTTCCTATTCACCTCTTTACTTCAACTTGTGACCCAGTACATTTGGTTCTCCACAAAATTTCCAAAGCGGCATTTCCAAATGTAAAATTGACAAGGGCTCTCTCCTTGATCAAACTTGAGTCAGGCTCCTCTGTCTTCTCTAGCAGGCTCCAACCTTGAGCTCTGTCCTTGGCCTGCTGAATCCAGTTTCAGCAAGAATCCTGCTGGATCAGTTTAGTGAGAATCCCCTACCCTCAATATCTAACCAAATTCCTTATATCTCACATTTTGGTAACTGACCACCCTTGATATCTTATCACTCTGGCCAGCCTTCAGCAAGAATACTGTCAAGTCTGTCTAGCTGAAATCTCCTTGACCCCTGATGTTTCCTCCTAGTAATTGTCTAGCCACTGACCCCATCCTACCCCTTGGATATAAATCCCTAGTTGTTTTGTATTGAGAATTGAACCCAATCTGTCTCCCTTACTGTAAAACCCCCATTAAAACTTAATGCAGAAGTCTCCTCTTGCATAAAGTCTTCTTTATCATCTGTAAATATCACCAGGAAGATACATTTTTTTAACAAAGCAGATCTTGGCACAACCTGACTTAAAGATCTCCAACAACTTTCCATCACATTCAGAATGCAGTGCAAACTCCTTGCCATGGTGAACAGGGCTTGCATGATATCACACTTCTTCCTCCTTTACTTCATCTTTCTATACTATCTGTCATATTCACTCATGCCAAGCCACATGGCTTTCTTGCTATTTTCCTAACACACCAAGTTTATTCTGCCTCAGGACTTCATAGTTGCTGTTCCTTCTACATTTAATTACCTTGTCCAAGATACTTACATAGATAACTACTTCAATTTATTCCAGTCATCCTTAAAAAACTTTCCCCAGAGTATCCTCTATTTACAATAGTGAACACATGCCCATGGACATACACACACACACACACACACACACACACACACACACTCCTTTACTCTCTATCCCCTTAACCTCTGTTTTTAGAACTTATCACAATATAATACATTTTATATTCATTCATTTATTTATTTTTCTTATTTGCTTTCCCCTCTAAGTTGTATAGCTGCTAAAGGAGATCATATCTATCTTATTTATTATTATTTCCTCCAATGTCTAGAATAAAGATTGGCATTAATACATGCTCAATACTTGTTGAATGAATGAACGATATTACTATGTTTATATGCCACTTTTACTGTTGCTTTTCTCACATTGTTTTCTCTAAATTGAATGTCTTTATTACTTATGTGGCTGTATTTCAAGTGAAAAAAAATACAAGTAACCAATTCACAGTAGTATTTGCCACAAATAGAAGGTAATCTGAAAAATGTATATATTGAAAACAAAATAGTATCATGGCATTTCAGTTAGCTACTATTCTATCAAAGATGGAGCTTGGGCCTCCTTCTGCTAAAAAAAAAAAAAAAGGAGATTACAAGGTATTGGAGTGGACATAAAGACACACTAACAGCAAACTCAGACTTTGCCCTCCTGAGTAAATCAAAACAATCGAGAGATTTTCTCAACCTGTCCCAGGGCTTAGTCCACTTAACCATCTCCTTCATTTGACATTAAAATTATACTTCCCACCTTTCTACACACCTGTAATCTGGATTTGGCCTTCCCTAAAGTGATCAGATATTCTAAATGTCTAGCCATGAATTGCACTCAAAGTTTACCCAAGGGTTAAATCAAGGTCCAGGAGAATAACAAATTTTACAATCCTTAATACAATGTCAATTACACCATGGGGCTCTTTTTTAAAGAGCTTATATCATTTGCATATGTGAAATGAAGCTGATGAGCAGTCAAAATGACAGAAACAGATGCTTATGCCATCACTTAATATGAAACATATTTTCCCATTCTGGTGAACAGAAGGCTATCAGCTGCAGAGGCTATAGGTGAAAGGGGCTAACATTTTAGAATCCATTGAATATAAAACGTCTCCAAACTGTTTCCAAAACACATTTTGTTTTGATCTTTTGAATGCTATACATTCCTATATTGGGTTAGGTGACAAACCCCACAGCTTAATGGTTTATATTTTCACCTCTGTTTCTAAGATATAAACATCCAGATTGAAAACCTGAGCTTCCGGCCACCTTCAGCCTGGTAAACATTAGTTTATTACGAATGCTTGTCATAGAAATAAGCACAGTATTGCAAAACTGAGATAGAACAATTCATCCACATAAAATTTAGATAACTTAAAATACCCAATCAAAAATACTTAAAATTCTAAATTTTATATACTATAGTATGTATTCTATACTATAGTATAACCATGACTTAAATGTCCATATTTAGCAGATTTTCCAGCCTTAACTTATTTATTTACTCAACAGTATTTGTTGTTAGGAAGTAACATGATATGGTCAATAGGACAAGAAATTTGGCATCATAAACTCCTGGATTTGTATCTTACTTTTCCCACTTACTAGTTCTATGGACTTGGATTAGAAACGTGGGTCTTCTGAGGTTCCGATTAGTCTTGTGTGTAAAAAACAATAATGGCTTTCAAGGTTGTAGTAGAATTAAATTAAATAACATGTGATCCGATCTCAGTGTTTGGCAACTACAAATGTAAACCTACTCATAAACCCTTCTTTCTTCCTTGGAGGCAACCTTTCCTACGATGTGCTACTATATATAGTATGAACACAAATATATGGTGCATAATTGTTGACTCAGAAGTACTCAGTGTAAAAAAATTAAAATCCTTTCTACCTTAGTGTCATACAATATGAATACTCAGATTGGAAAGCTAGACACAATTCTACTATCCTCTGGTGTCTTACTCCTTTGTACCCTTAATATCTCAGCCTAAATGTCATCTCTGAAGAGATCTATTCTGATGGGCCCCTAACACATAGTTAGTCTTAATTCCCAATGTCCTTTATTTCCTTTGTGGTACTTATTACTATTATATAATCTGTGTGTGTGTGTGTGTGTGTGTGTGTGTGTGTGTGTGTATTTCCCTCTATTGCTAGGCTATAAGAGACCTGAAAATACATTTTTCTTGTTACTAATATCCCCAATTCCTTGTCTAATAGCCTAGCACCTAGTAAACATTCAAAAATACTTGTTCAATAAATGAATGGAGATACAGTGTTGAACAATAAGAACATACCTCTTTCGGGGCGCCTGGGTGGCGCAGTCGGTTAAGCGTCCGACTTCAGCCAGGTCACGATCTCGCGGTCCGTGAGTTCGAGCCCCGCGTCAGGCTCTGGGCTGATGGCTCGGAGCCTGGAGCCTGTTTCAGATTCTGTGTCTCCCTCTCTCTCTGCCCCTCCCCCGTTCATGCTCTGTCTCTCTCTGTCCCAAAAATAAATAAAAAACGTTGAAAAAAAAATTAAAAATAAAAAAAAAGAACATACCTCTTTCACTTATGGAAGTATTATTCTAAAGTGAAAAACAAACATTAAACAACAAATTTAAAAATTGTTCTATTACAATGAAGAGCATCAAATATGAAAATGCAAGTGGACTTATTTTTGAATAAAGAAATATCTGTAATATAATTTGATGAACACTATGATCAAGAAATGTTCAAATTGCTTCATAGTGAAAGACTCATTCTAACCAAGCGAGAATAAACCTGAGATTTCATGGAGTAGCTGATATTCCAATCTAGAACAAAGTATAACTATAATATTGTCAGAATCTTAGAGGGTAAGAGAGTATCTGATGATAGAGGCCTTACAGTAAATAAACTCACATCTTCCATAGAATATTTACCCAAAGGTAGAAAGAAATGCCAAACAAGAGTTGGTGGGAAAGAGCATGGATCAAAAGTAACTTAATAGAGAGATCTTCACGTTTAGCTCTGACATGCATAGTTTGGAAATTATCATTCCCATCCAAAGAAAGAAAGAAAGAAAGAAAGAAAGAAAGAAAGAAGCTGAATACATGGCCAAACTAAAAAAGGGAAGGGAAAAATAATTGTGAATGTCATGATCCCAGGACACAAGGCCACTAAAAGACTGAAATTTAATTAGAACATTATAGAATGCTCTTCCTCCCCAAATCTTACCACCACACAAAAAGGCTCCAGTGTGATAACCATGGATTAGAGCTGAAAGAGCTACAAGACAGATTGTCTCTGAGAAGGAGTACTAAGGGAAGCTCACAACCAAAAGAAGATACAAAAGCAAAGACCCAGAGGAGTTTTAAGTCTCTGGCATCTGTAGCTATAGCAGTTATTAAATACAGCCCAAGTCCTAGGAAGATTACTATAACTCTTCATGCCAAAGACCTATTTACCTCAGTTTCTATTGCTTGATATAATGGCTTTCAATAAAATATTACAAGCATGCTTAAAGCTAGAAAAAAACACAGACTGAAGAGACAAAGCAATCATCTGAGCCAGATTCATATATGCCACAGATGCTGGAATTATCAGACAGAGAATTTAAAATAATTACAATTAATACATTAAAATTTCATGGAAAATACAATACATACAAGAAAAGGTGCGTAACATATACAGAGAGATGAAAACTCTAAGAATGAATCTAAAAGAAATGCTAGAAATCAAAAACACAATAACAGAAATGAAGAATGCCTTTGATGTCTTATCCATTGACTCAACAAAGCCAAGAAAAGAATCAGTGACCTTGAACACAAGTTAACATATATTACAAAGAGAAAAAAAGAAGAAGAAAAAGCAATAGCTCATCCAAGAACTGAGGGACAACTACAAAAGCTATAACATATATATTATTGGACTACCAGAAGAGAAGAAAGAGATAACTGAACAGAAGAAATATTTGAAATAATTTCCAAAATTAATGACAGAACTTTCAAAAATTAATGAGAGATACCAAACCACATATTCAGTAAAGTCATAAAACAACAAGCAGGATAAATATCCCTACCCCCCCAATATCCAAATAAATAAATGTACAAAAATAAAATAAAATATCCATACTTAAGTATGTCATCTTCAAGCCACAGAAAAGCAGAAACAAAGAGAAAATATGCATCTTTGAAAGGAAAATATGCATATTTCTAAGTGAAAGAAGCCAGTCTGAAAAGGCTAAAGACTATCTGATGCTAACTATATGACATTCTGATAAAAGCAACGATAGATATAATTTAAAAATATCAGCAGTTAAAAAAAAAAAAAAAGATCAGTGGTTGCCAGAGGTCTGGGGGGTAGGGAGGGAAGGAGAGATTAACAGAGGGAACACAAGGGATTTTTAGGACAGCAGAACTATTCCTCACAATACAGTAATGGCAGATAGATGACTCAATACACTGGTGAAAACCCAAAGAACTGTGCAGCACCAAGTGTGAACCTTAATGTATGCAAACCTCAAGAAAAATCATTTAGGAGGCCGGGGATCACAGGATGGGAAGTAGTATGTGACAAAGGAATCCAACAATATTACAAAGGTATGAAACATCTTCACTGAAAAGGATTGGGGGACAACTACTAACTTTACAACTTTAAAAATGAGTGGAATTTGAAATACAAAAAGTAAAGGGAACTGCAAGCAAGCAGTGTACTGCATTTGTATTCCCGTGGGGGTGCGAGCTAACAATTTTGAAAGTACACTGTAATTGAAAAATTAAGTAAATGGATGATGGATGGTAGGAACCAGATTTCTCATTGTTGGAATGCAATGTTAAAGACAAGCAAGAGGAGAGACTAGCCAGATGCAAGCAGTAATAAATTAGACTTGAAGATACCACATGAACTCATGTTTAGGGTAATGACAGATGGTTACAATAGAAATGTTTATAGATATGTATATACACATATATATTTCCTTGGTCTGTTGGCTGAGATACCTGCAGGCCATGGTATCTAGCATGCAGATCTTGGCTTCTAACACCATTCTCAATGAAAGGAAACAGGGCTCTTTGGAGAAATGGCATGACTGTAGGAATATGGCAAGAAATATACAAGATGAGCTTGAAGCACCTTGTAGTGCTACACACACACACACACACCCATACACACATGCAGTAATGGAAGTATGTCAAAGGGAACAGGATTAATTAAAAGAGCTCCCAGTGGCCAAAGCTGGAAAAATTTGAGCAAACTAAAGTAATATTGGATTATAACCCAAAGAATAAAATACATATGCACCAGTTCATACTGATATTAATAAGCAATTAAATAAAGAAATGGGAAAGAAGAGAGAAATCTGTTTAGAATTCCACACAGTTTATATGGATATTCCTCCCTCAAGAAGATAAATGATAGAAACTTAACAGTAGACCATGGGGGAAGGGATGGGGAGAAAAAGTTACAAACAGAAAGGGAGAAAGGCAAACCATAAGAGACTCTTAAATACAGAGAACAAAATGAGGGTTGATGGGGGTGGGGGAGAGGGGAAAGTGGGTGATGGGCATTGAGGAGGGCACTTGTTGAGATGAGCACTGGGTGTTGTATGGAAGCCAATTTGACAATAAATTATATTTTTAAAAAAAGAATAAGATAAATGATAACTGCCCTGTCTTTAAGCGATTCGTAGCAGCTGTTTGCCAAACAGCAGAGTATAACAAGAGGGAAAAAGGATAACTTTCCAGTAGAGAAACCTGACAAACACTGCCTCTGCCAGGTGATCAAGGTAAATATCAACAGTGATAACTCATGTTGATAGTGTGTTCCCTTGATATGATGTGATGAGAATCAAACTTTACCTCTGTGTTCTTTCTCCCAAGAGCACATTCCTCAAGGCCAATCATGAGCAAAACATCAGACAAATCCCAATGGAGGGATTTCTACAAAGTACCTGACCAGTACTCCTTAAAACTGTCAAAAACACTACAAACAAGGAAGGTCTGAGAAACTTTAATGGCCAAAAGTAGCTGAGGAGACATAACCATTAATGTGGTGTGCTGGATGGCATTCTGGAAGAACGACAACAAAAAGACATTAGGTTAAAACAAAGAAAATCTGAATAAAGTATGGACTTTAGTTAATACTAATGAATCAATATTGATCCAAGAATTGTGACAAATGTATGATATTTAAATATAAAAAACAGGAAATTGAGTATAGGGTATCACAGGACTCTATACTGTTTTTACAAATTTTCTGTAAACCAGAAACTACTCTAAGGTTAAAAGCTTATTTCAAAAAATAATTAACTATTTTCAGTAACCACTCATGAACAAGATGCTACATATATCATCAAAAACCCTAATTCTACAACGATTACAAATAGGTATAAAACAAAAAGATTAGTAAAACCCATTTAGGTTTAGGGATACCAAAGCAATTACTCCTTAAAATACATTCTTATCTTCATTCTTTGTTTTTAATGTTTATTTATTTTTGAGAGAGAGACAGAGACAGAGACAGAGCACAAGCAGGGGAGGGGCAGAGAGAGGGGGAGACACAGGCTCCAGGCTCTGAACTATCAGCACAGAGACTGACACAAGGCTCAAACTCAGGAAAGTGAGTCAGATCATGACCTGAGCTGAAGTTGAACGCTTAACTGACTGAGACACCCAGGTGCCCTTCTTCATTCTTTTACTCACAAAAATGTTCCACCATCCTCCTGAGACCCAGAGAAAGCCTTTGTCTTGGAAAGAAGATTGAAAGGGAGAAAATTGTTCACAAATTTAAATTAAAAATGTGCATTCCTCTACTTTTATACTAGGTATTCACCATGTTTGTTCTGGCACTCCTGTTTCCAGAAGTGCCTATTTCCTGGCACAGTCTGCCTTGCATTATAAAAACCCAAAACATCCAACACTCAGCTTATCAGACACTTTGAATTTCAGACTTGGACATGGGGCACAATCTGGGAACTTCTGCTAAGAGACTTTGGGAATAGTTTTCCTTCCTAGTCAAAAGATATGTAAGGAGAGGGGCACCTGGGTTGTTCAGTTAGTTAAGCGTCTGACTTCCGCTCAGGTCATGATCTCATGGTTCGTGAGTTTAAGCTCCATGTCGGGCTGTGCTGACAGCTCAGAGCCTGGAGCCTGCTTCGGATTCTGTGTCTCCCTCTCTCTCTGCCCCTCCCCTACACATGCTCTGTCTCTCTTTCTCAAAAATAAATAAACGTTAAAAAAATTTTAAAGATAGATATGTAAGGAGAAATTCCCCCACATTTCCTCTTATACATACATATATTTCATGGATGTAATTGTAGGAGGACATAAAGTCTAGAGCTACAGTAACCATATAGCCACCACGATGCAGTAATCATAACCATGAAAAGTCAAACCACCAAAAATGGTGGTTCATCAATGGCTAGACAAGTGTCATCATTGAGGTACTAAATTAGCTAATCCTAAAATCTACCACACATCCAGAATTCTTGTTAAATATCCTCATAGTTTCAGATGATTTTAGTTGTGTATTGTTACTTAGAGGGTAGAGCTCTATAACTATTATACATCTAATTATACTCTTCCAAAAATTTGCTTTTCCCCACTCCAACCTATGTTTGTCTACCTGAACCTGACCTATATTATTCAAATGGACTTTTCAACACCTGACAATTTCATTCCAAGATTGAGGAAAGATTGTTCTGTGAGATTATGGTGATTAGGCTTAATTTTATTAACCATGACAGTAATCCCTTTAATTAACTAAAAACAAACAAAATAAATTGAGAGATAATCTATATTTCTACTTGTTTCGGTGCCTTTCAACAAGTGTTGCACTCAGTTAAGATATGCACTTAGTAAAAAGGGAAATAATAATTCACTCCCCTGAAGAGTGGGGAGTGAATCACTGGTTATACACACATGCAGTCCTTCATTCATTCAACAAATAATTACTGACCCTTAGCTATCCAGTAAACATTGCTCTACCATCTATTTGAATGTTGCAGTGACTATGCAAAAATATCTGAGATTTTTCATTTTTAACATGCTATTCAGATGACTGTAATGATCCTTCAGGTTTAAGAAGCACTGTCCTGTGTTACATGTATATTTTGTCATGTGTTCAGCAATGCTGCCCTCAGGGAACATATATTTTCCATGTGGGAGAAGGTAGACAACAAACAAATTAACAAATAAATAGCAATAGGGCAGGTGATAGAAATTTAGGGCAGGTAGTGTTATTTTTATATCCAGTAACCAGGAAAGTCCCACTAATAAGGTGGCATTTGAGCAGGATCTGAAGAAAGGAAGCATGTGACTCATGGGATATTTGGGGAAAGAGTGTCCCAAGAAGAGGGATCAGGGAAGGCTCTGGAGCAGAAGCTTAAATGGAATGTTTAAGGAACAGCAAGGACACTAGACTGGGAAGTTGAGCCAAAGGAAGAGAAAATGAGGAAATGAAGTTAGAAAAGTAGTGGAGGGGCTGATCTTAAAAGCTTGTTAGGCCATGGAAAAGTCTATGGTATTTATTCTGACTGAAATGGGATGTCAATTGGTGATAGTGAAGAGAAGAGCATGATCTAACTCAAGCTGTAAAAAGATACTCTGCTTATTGTGTTGAGTGTAGACCACAGGAGGAGCTAGTGTGGAAGCAGGGGGACCAGCTAGATGACCAAAGTAGTAACATGGACAAAATATTTGGCAGGTTGAACAGAGGTGATCATAATGAAAGACATGACAAATGGATCAATTCTGTATGCATTTTGACTGTAGAGCCAACAGGATTTCCTGAAAAATTAGAAGTGGGGTTTGGGAAAAAATAGAGTGAAGGACAACTCCATGATCTTTGATTTTGTTCTTTAGTTTTACTTATTTTTTCCTTTTTTTTTTTTAACTTTTGCCTGAGCAACTGGAAGTAAGGAGTTTCCCTTTAGTAAAACAGCAATGTTGGGGAGCAAAGGGCAGAAATTGGAGCACAGTTGGAGACATACAATATTAACTTTAGGAGGTTTGCAATACAATGAAATAAATGGAAATGACAAGTAGGCATTTGAATCTGTAAGTTTGGAGTTCAGGGAAGAAGGTCAAGTTTGGAGACAGAAATTTTGGAGTTGTTAATATTTAGAAGGTATTAAAGCCATGAGATCTGATGAAATCACAAAGTGAGGGACTGTTGGGTAAAGAAAAGGCATTGTCTAAGGATATAGCCTCAAGACACCCAAAGATGAGAAGAACTATTTAGGAAGATGAGAAGAAACTGTTAAAGATAGAAAAAGTACCCAGTGAGGTAAAAGAAGAATCAAGGAAGAATGGTGTTCCCAAAGCTACACTGAAAATTAGGGAATAAGCACCTGTGTCAGATAAGTAAGTTACAGGAGTTACTTAGTTAAGTAAGATAAGAACCAGGGATTGGTCATTTGATGAGCAAAAGGAAAGTCACTGATGACTTTGACAAGAAAACTTCGACGGCATGAGGAGAGAATTGCCAAGAAATACGGGAGGAGAGAAACTGGCCACAGGTGATAATTGATTGTTTTTCTGGAAGTTTTGTTATGGAGAAGCTAAGGAAGGGGATGGGAGCTAGAGAGGGAAGTAAATGCAAGAGATTCTTTTTTAGTGGATGATATTCTATGTCATTATACTGATGAAAAATCAGAGCGGGGAAAATTGATTATAGAGGAAAAGAGAAATTGCCATAATTCTTTAAAAAGCACAGGAAAATGGGGACCAGGGAAGTGTTGGTCATAAGTAGGAAAACAGTTTTTCCATAGTAACAGAAAGGAAGGCAGTATAAGTGGATACCAGCACATATGGGCTGATACCTGTGGTATCATTGAATGGTACCCATAACAGACCTCAAAAATCCTACAAATCCACTTTTCATTTGGCAATAAGGAAAGATATGTCATTTTTCTATTTTCTACCAATAGCCACTCTTAGAGAATTTTAACTGATCTCACATTCTGAATGAATGTAGTTTTATAGAGGTATTCTAACTCAATTAGCCAGAAAGAAACTACCCCCCCCCAAAGCAATATTCAGATATGTAGTCAATCAAAACTATCTTGCCTCCAAATGTTTCCCAATAATTAATGAAGAAAGGAGCAAAGTTTAAAAGCTTTCTTCCACTTGAGTATACTACTCTTAGTATTTTTCATGTTACCCATATGGCTGATAATAACATAACTCAATAATGTATCATATCCTTCTGACAATACTTGGTCCTAGTCATAGGATGAGGCAATCAATTGTGGGCTGACTTAATCAATGATGACATATTTCTTTCAACTTTCTCGTAGAATTTGACTGAGGAGTCCCTGGGTCATGGCAAATTTGGTATTGAAATGATATTTTAAAAGCCTATAGAAACAGATAATACACTGAAATGGTTCATGTCTGGATGAGATCCAAACGGTGATTAGCTTTGCCTGCTACCCCACTTCAGGCCAAAGTCCCTGCAATGCTGAAGCATCAATGTCGACCTCAATGGGCCGTGTACCTGGGGCAGTGAAAGAACTGAGAAAAAGAGACGACAGTATAGGGAGCCACAGGGGACCCCGAGCCAACAGCCGGAGGTACCAAGGTTTATTGTACATCTTCTTATACACGTTTTCAGGAAAAACAGATCAGAAATGATTAACAACAGAAGTTTAGCAAAGCATGTCAACAATGTACATCTGATTCAGCTATCGTATGTATCTTGCGAACGAGAGCAATCTTGCAGATATATATGTTCTGATAAGAATTTTTACAATAGAAGCAAAGACAAAGAAGGGAGTGAATGCACTGTACTATATACAGCTGGCTTCCTTTAAGCAAAACACCCCTATCTGTGTACTAAAAAACAGACATTTCCCAAGGGCAATTCACTCAGGTCCTTTCAGGTTATTTTTAACCTTACGATCTCGAGTTTTCTCAGAGATCTTGGAGCCTGAATGAATATGTGCTATGGTCATTGTGGTGTTCTGTTTCCCACACATCAGTTCTTGGATCAGGGTCAGACTTGATCAATGTCCAGAATAAATCAATGATATGGGAAAAGTTGAACAAGATTGCCCGTTAAGCCCTTGAGAACAATTGAGGCTTACATTTCTCATTCTGATGAGCTAACAAAAAAGTAGAATAAAGAAACTACATAGTCTTAAACTTTAAGCTGATTTTTCCATAGACTGCAGCATATTTTCAATATTTGATAGCTTAAGAATAGCACCTCTAAACACAAAAACATCTTTTCTCTATTTGAGAATATCTGATATTTACATATAGAACCAAACACTCTTCACATTTGATCCAAAATTACGGCTGAGCTACAATTACTTTATTTCCACTAGTTGTTGGGAGTCAGTCACTCTTCTGCTTCTGATGTGTTATATTGCTTCTGCCTCTTTCCTAATTAGCAGACCCAGAGTCACCCTAAAATCAGACCAGTTTTTCTTTTTTTTTTTGGCAGTACAAAATTAAGTTGTTTAATTTCCAAATATTAAAAGGTCTTATTAATTGAATCTAAACTTTACCCATCATATAGCTATCTATCCTGCACCATGGCTAACTGCTAATATAAAATACTTAGCTCTAGAAAGAAGAAATGTCATTATGTAATATACAATATTGTCACCTTTTTTACATTACTTGATGAGTCATTAATAAATACACAAATCTGCACAAAGTATATGTCATTGGAAAAGCACAGGAAATATTTGCAAGAAATGAAAGCACCTGACAATCAGCAGAGATGGTGTCTTAAAGGACAAGTTGAGCTTTTCAAGTAATCCCACATGTATGAATCATTAATATATCTTCAATTATTTAGGACACAATTTTTATTTTTTAATGAATGCATCATGAGAAGATTTATAATAATCTTTTCAGTGGCTACAGTAAGTAACATTTCCATTTACCTAAATAAGAATATGTCTTGTTTTATACAAGTGCCCACAACCACATTCTGATACTAAAAACCAATTGTGACACTATCCAATTGTCCATAGATATCAGAAAAGAACACTTTAGCATTTTTTAATACCTATGTTATAAGGAACTGCAGCAGAAAGATAATTATGCCCACTATAATTACCTGACATGTAATTCCACATGTAAAATATAGTAACATAAACACGTAAGTGTTTCTAATCATAGTTATCTACCTATGGGACCAAATCTAGCTTTTCTCACTTTTTTCCTAACTAGAAACTTCATGGGTGAGTCAGAGCTAGAACTCAAAAGAAAGCAAGGAGGGAAATGAGTCAGGAAGTCTTTGAAAAAAGGCTAAAAAAAATACCTAATTTTCTTATTCATATTAATAGAAAACAGTTCTGTCCCCATAATGTCATCTAATACTATACATGCAAAGTTAATAGCATAAGTAAAAAGCCTTTCACAAATTCTACAAACAATTCTTTTGAGTCCAGACCCCCTTTCTTCACTCCTCCTGTCCTGTTTCTGATTGGGGAGTGGGAGGAAGGCACAGAATTCTCAGCATTGATCACACATCAGAACAAGGCCTGCTTATCTGGAATCAGCCCTTCCCATTAGGAGGAGCTCAGTCCCACAACCCTTGAGAACCACATGGCTTAGATTTCATTACCTATGAATCATGTTCCTATCAAGGGAACATTCAGAAAGCAGGATAAACTGAAAGGCTTCTGCATGTCCATTTGTGGTGTGAATGTTTACAGAGGCTTGTAACATCCATTGCAATAAGACCTGGTGATTGCCCACACAAGGCAGAAGCAAGATCCTGCTTAGCATCTACCAAAATGTGAACACAATTCCTTTTCCTCTTGCCTTCTACTCTATGCTCCAATAAGTTTATAGCCTGTAGATACTCAATAGATGACAAATTCAATAATTCTGTAGCCCCAAGCACACCAAGAATTATTTTTCATTAATAGGTATAATTGTATTGTCCCATTAATCAGTAATGCATTAAAAACTGGTTCTTATAAATTGTAATGGCAACACAGTTTAGTTGGAAAAAGATGGCATTTATGTTCAACGATCTATAGCCTACCCCAAGCTACCAAACATTTATAACTGCCATCCTGTCATAGTTCTGGTTCCCTTGCTATGGTATGGGGATGGAACCTGATTGCAAACAAGTGCTATGGGATTTTGATAGAGAGAAGGCTGGATACATGTTTACAGCAGCCGGGCAAGGGCAGCATGCACTTTCCAGTTTATCACTTTGACATTCCTCCCTGTAAAGCCACAGGGAATAAGGCAGCGACATTTGTGAGATAACAAGTTCACTGGAGATTGTCTTTGGGATTGAGTCAGGTCTCAAAGCAGAATTTAAACAAGTGTGTACCCCAGCAGTCCCAGTCTGGTTATAGTCTTACCTGCACTTGTTTCAAACACAGCAGGCATGCACCTATCACCTCTCCATCCCACTCCCAGTGGCTACAATGGATACCAGAGTTCACTTCTAATTGGCTTATTCACTCTGAAAACATACACACACACACACACACATACACACACACACACAGTCTACTTTTAATGATGTCTGAGTTTCTTGCGGGTTTCTTCTCCTTGCTCATTGAGGCAAAGATCAGTGATTGAAAAAGAAAAAAAAAATGTCTGTTGAGTACAAGGTTCAGTCCAGTTCCTTCTCTAAAAACATTATGCTGTAGCAAGTCCTAATTAACCTTCATTTAAACTATTCATTAGATTAACAGATCTGTGCCATTCCTTCCGATAAGCTCACCAAATTAATATCCATAGCATGACAAACTTACAGGCATCTTCCTAGCCTTCTACCCAATTATGGGCCCACTAGTCAGGCTGTACTTTTATGAAGAGTCAATTGTGTTTGTTCCTACTTTGTTTATACCAGGTGAAGTTATCAAGGCAATTAAAATATTTAATGAGCTATTGTGTTAGCCACTGAAATATGAGTTCAAAAAACAATGGAAGGTGTTTTACTATGAAAACCAAGGTGAATGTTGTGAAAAGATGTTCTAAATAGGACCACTATCAAAAATTGCTATGGAAATTCATGTGAATAAAATGGGGGAATCCAAAAAATTTAGATGGAATCTGGAAATAGGCAGCCTCATACATATTTTTAAATCTGACCTTTTCTAAAGAAATGGAACCTGGAAATAGGATATGAGAGACATAGACTCATGGATTCAGTTTTGTCAAGAAAAAAGATACAGAACTCCAAGTGGTGGAGATCTGCTCAAAGAAAGGCCTCAGATTATGTTAATGAAGTTGGCAAATGAATATATATTTAAATTTTTTACATTAAAATAAAACATTTAAGTGTGTATGTTTTATTTTTTATGATTCCCCCTCAAAATGACTTTTTCAATTAACCTACCACCCATTGTTCCCAATTGCTTCATGTAAGAAGTCTGTTTCTGTTTTTCTAATCTAACCACATTTCACTTTCTCCTGTTACTCTGCTTCCCCAAAGGCAAATGCCTCAGAATAGTATTTATTAAGAAATCTTCCAATAGCATGATGGAAAGTGCTGGCAAGTAAAAAGATAGCAAGTCTTTGCATTTGAACAGGGAGTAGTGATAAGGAATCCTATCAACCTGCATGAATTAAGATTTCATTTTGGCTTCAATTTACTTCTAACCCTGTTATCAACCCATGACATTTTGCACTACTAGGGGGAGAGGGTGGCTAAGTCATTGGTGCAGATGTAATTTATGGCAATTTAAACTGAGTCAAGAAGTTAATTACTTTGAAATAATGCATGCATCTCACACTGAGTTTAACCAGGGTTTATTAAAAGATGGGTTACTTATGCCTTTTTGCCCTCCACATATCCTCCTTTAAAAACAAGTTTACCAGGAATTAAGCAAGAACTCCCATAGTGTTAATATCTTCTGAATTGTGAGCTTTTTATAACATGACTTGTCAGAATGCAAATGGTTAAAAACAACTCCACAGCTCACCTTCATCACCCTTCAGGTACATTATCAGCAAAAGGCACATTTCTCTTCACTCTAGAATTGTAGAAAATGACACTGTTGTGAAGCCTCTGGGATTCCTCACAAAACATGAATATTCAGCACCAAGAACAGAAGCTTCAGCACATCAAATTAAATGCAACCTTAAGAAGAGCTTATCATTCTTAAGTCCTTTGCATCTCTTCCCCCCAGACTTCCTTTCCCAATTGTGGAAGATGAGTGGGCATCTCTACCCAGTCATCATGAATTTTACATACCTGAGTCTTCACTCAGGCAAATAGTTGCCTTCACTGGGACTCCAGGTTGAGGAGCTTGGGTTGATCACCTGGAACAGCCATGTAACCACCAAATAGTCAGCATTACATGGGATGAAGTTATCACTGACAAGCTTCACAATGCTGTTCAAGTCCTATAAAAGTACATACGTGTTAGGAATTCTCAATTAGGACTGTTTGTTTGCAAGTAGCAGAAATCTAACTGAAGCTGGTTTATGCAACAGCAGGAATATATTGTTATGCTTAATCTGGAAGTTACAGAGGGATGGACTGGTCTCAGGCACAGAAGGTTGAAGGGGTTCAAACAGTGTTATCATGTCTCTCACTCTTTCCCTAATCGCTGCTCTCCCAGATAACCCTCACTGTATAAAGGCAGAGATAATGTATATGGTCCTCAGAGCCTACAAATTCAGCAAAAAGAGTACCCCGAATGTCTATGTCAGCCTTTCGATTGTGCAATCCCTATTTGGATTATATGCCCAAGCTTTTGTCAGGGAAATCAGGGCCAAATAATTAAGAACACTTTCAGAATTGCATGCCATGGCAAAAAAAGACAGTTCCAAAAACAAAATAAAAACTAGATACAGAACAGACAAAAAATAAATAAAATAAAATAACCAACATCCACAAATATGCCTTAAAGGAGCCCAAAGGAGTGGTAGGCAGGGAAGATATATGTCAGGTAATGAAAAGGATGCAAGTTTTAGAGTCAGAGTTCTGTCTTTGAAAACCATTCATACCACCTACTAGCAGTAGGTCCCTACGTTACTCATCTCTCTAAGCCAGTCTTCCCACCTGCAAAGCAAGTCCTAGTTTGCAGGATTATTTCAAGAATTAGATCCCTCTTTGTAAAGTATTTAGCATAGGGCCATTTAGATAGTAGACATTCAGTAAAAGACATTTTTTATTATTTGGGGGAGGCAAAGGAGCCAAGATTAATTCTAATCTCAACCAAAAGGAAAGAGAGAGTTGAAAAGAAATAATAAAAATAAAGTGCACTTTCTCTAACAGGGAGTAAATAAATGGCCATATTTGCTTTGAAATATTTCAAATAAAAATTAACATAAACTTGTAAAATAACAACTATTTAATATAAGTATCAATGTATTGTTATATTGTGAAGTAATATAGTGACTCATTTACAAGCCAAGCATGTGCTCAGAGTGTGTAGATGCAATAAATACATGGCAAATTGTTTCAGTCTCCAAATTCACATGGATATTTAATACACACTGAATAATTAGCACAACTCAAAATGGTCTAAATGTGTTTCTAAAAACAGAAGAAGGAGAAGGCAGCAGCAAAGGCTTATGGATGAGCAGGGAGTGGAAGGCTATTTAGAGTTAGAAATCACATTTCTGGCTCTCACACTAACCTCCTCTGTGACCTTGCCTGCCAGTCTATTAACTTTTCAATGCTTTCCTCGTCTATGAAAGAGGGAGCTGCTGGGCCCAAATCACCTCCAGAAGACAGTTCGTGTTTGAGAACATGTCATGAAAAGGAAGAAGGTTTATTTCAATCTTTAAATTTTATCTCACCCTCCCAGGACAAATTTATTAAATGAGCAATTAATTAACACATACCTATTTTTCTTATTTGTTGCACATATATGTTAATTGGGTTTTAATGTGTAAGACCAAATCTATTAAATAGGCATATTTCAGAGTTAAGATGGGAATTCAAATCCACAGAATCACAGCGCTATGGAGCCAGAGGTAATCTTAGAACTGAACTAGCCCAACTTCTTAATTTCACAGATGAAGAGAATCAGAACCAAATTTATATTTTCTAGGCCTGAACTTCTATTCTACCATTCCACTTAACTTAGAGATTTTTAAAGGTTTAAAAGTTACTGTTTAAGGCAGTAGTATGTCTCTCAACTACAAAGGGAGAAAACTATAAATAAGAAAAAAAAAAGAAAAATGTAAGAGGCAAGACTGAACACAAATGATCTAAACGGGGTCCTGAAACTGGTTGAAAAAATGTCCTTGAGAAGGGAGACTTTGCAAAGCCATTAACCACAGGGATGAATGGAAGAGCAGAAAGGGAAAGAGAGTCTCAGAGAATTGTCACTTAATAATCTCCATGTGCCACAAAAGCAGCACATTGCTATCTATGAAGTGAAGAATCAGGGAGGTGAAAGTCAGAAAGAGAACTAAATAAATACTAGAATTTAATGAAAACATTCACTTTATTAACCAGTGTAAGGTTACTCAATTAGCAGTTGATAAGGAAAATGTTAAATAAATAAAATGTCATCATACTCTGCAACTGTTTTGAGTAATTACAAGAAAATTCTAAACAAAGAGATGATTATTAGTAGGCAATAAGTGCCAAGTGCCCAGATAAATCACCAAACCAGTTGTATTTAATTACACAAATTTTCAAAAAATAGAAATAAACAGCCTCTGCAACCTTATCTTTATGGCCCTGAGAACAACTGCTAAGTGTCTTGAACAAGATGTTTGGAATGCTAGAGTAAGGTGCTCAGCAGATCTTCTCATAAAGCAATGAGAAAACTGAATGAAATTATCAAAAGCTAACATCTCAGAATTTTGAAATGGGCCAAAGGTACAATTTCATTGTAAATGGACCAAAGGCATACAACAAACTGTGAAATGTCTATTCAAGAAAAAAAAAAAAATCCTGAGTTTTTGGTAATAATAGGGGGAGTCTGTGGTGTTTTGGCCTGGAGCTATTACCAACCCCCAACCAGCACCATCAGTTTCCAGCTCTACTGAGGTGGGGTGAGCTGTGAAAAACAGCAATTTTGTTACGTGAGAGGAATGTCTTGACTTGGAGGAAAGGTCAGAAAAAGCCCATGCTCCTGGGCACTGTCAGAAAGAGTAGCCATCTTGATGTTAAAAGAATGGAGAAGACCAAGGTCGTAAATGGCCTAAGGTGATGATGGTTGGATCTAGTAACAAACTGGCAGACTAGCTAGAAATTTAACAAGGAGATCCAGAGAATGAGATATACATATTAGGCCTTGAAGAGGTTACATATCCCCCGTAGTCTGAGAAGCTGCACATTAGTACATGGTGAGACTAGGTAGTAATTCACACACCCCTGGCTGATCATGAGGCCATATACACAGGTAGAGATGAAACAAGAGGGCAAAGTAGCAAGTCAGGAAAGACTTGTAAATTGATGGAACATTGAATGAATTCCCCAAACCACACATATATCCTTTGACAAAGAGTGGAAATGTTACTGGTTTGTGATGTTTGAACATGAAGTAAATCAAAATATGTCACACCAAAATATGCTACTTTAACACAAGGATTATTTTGAGCTGAAGGCATTTGAGAAGCAGATATAAGAAAAGCTCCCTGCCTTCTCCTTATTTGGCTAAAAGCAGGACATAAAGTTTTGAAGGTGTCTCTCCTGTCCTTTCCATCAAGAAGGACAAAAGTTAATCACTGGACACAACTCTAGATCTTATCAGCCTGGTAGCCTTTATCTACCGGTAGTTTTTCATGTATTTTACCTTCCAATGGTTTGCTGCTCTCAGAGGCCTAAAATGGCTTTCCTTTGTCCTGTCATTTCTTTACGAAGAATATATTGTTCTTTGTTGAATATGCTATATAAACCTGAATTCTAAGCCACCTCTTTGAGTTACTCTTCCTTGAGTTCCTCATATACACACATGTTAACAAGCTTCTGCTTGATTTTGTCTTGCTAATTTTTTATTACAGAACCTCAGCCAAGAACCTAAGATGAATGGAGGAAAAATTTTTCTTCCTCCCCTATAAACACAACCTCTGACCAATCATTGGCTGAAAACCAAGCCATGTTGACTCAAGGATGACCTCTAAGAAACCAGATTTTTAAATAAAAGCAAGAATTAAGAAAAAACAACAAAAACACTGAAGAGACATCAGTGGCTACACATCAAAGGAGAGATAGACTTCACAGAATTAGTCCAGGCAACTTACTAAACAAGGAAATAACAAAGAGGCAACAAAACCCAGAAAGGAATAAATCAGAATCCAGAATTTTTACAATACATCAAAAATGTCCAGTTTTTAACAACAAAAAAGTTAGATATAAAGAGAAATAGGAGGGGTGCCTGGGCGGTTCAGTGGGCTAAGCATCCAACTCTTGATTTTAGTTCATGATCTCACAGTTGCACGTCAGACTTCATGCTGAGTGTGGGTCCTGCTTAGGATTCTCTCTTTCCCTCTCTGCCCCTCCCCTTATCTCTCTCTCTCTCTCTCTCTCTCTCTCTCTCTCTCATAAATAAATAAACATTAAAAAAAAGAAAAAAAAAGGAAAGTTTTATTCCTACTGGAGGAAGAAAAAAATCAGACAATTGGAACTGTTTCTGAGGGTTTCCAGATAGTGGCTTTGGCAGAGAAAGACTACCAAACTGCTATTATAAATATGTTCAAAATACTAAAAGAACCATGCTTAAAGAATTAACAATTAAGAATTAAGAACCTTGGGGCGCCTGGGTGGCTCAGTCGGTTGAGCGTCCGACTTCAGCTCAGGTCACGATCTCACAGTCCGTGGGTTCGAGCCCCGTGTCGGGCTCTGGGCTGATGGCTCGGAGCCTGGAGCTTGCTTCCGATTCTGTGTCTCCCTCTGTCTCTGCCCCTCCCCCGTTCATGCTGTGTCTCTCTCTGTCTCAAAAATAAATAAACGTTAAAAAAAATTAAAAAAAATTATTAAAAAAAAAAAAAGAAGAACCTCAAAACAGTTCTTTTCTAGCAAAAGAACCACCTTGCTTTAAATGCACCATACCATAATGGACAACCAGTGAGCAGAATGAGCAGAGTCTGAGTGGACAGAATGTCCAGAAGATGGAAATTGGCTTGAAAATGGAGAAAGTGCTTGGGAATATCTTTTAGCTTCTCTCGTTTTTTTAATGTTTATTTATTTTTGAGAGAGAGACAGAATGTGAGCAAGAGAGGGGCAGAGAGAGAGGGAGACACAGAATCCAAAACAAGCTGCAGGCTCTAAGCCATCAGCACAGAGCCCGACATGGGGCTCGAACCCACAGACCATGAAATCATGACCTGAACTGAAGTCAGCCGCTTTATCAACTGAACCATCCAGGCGCCACTTTTTTAGCTTTTCAAGTGAGTTACAGTCAAATAATTCAACAGTTAAAACAACTAAAGAGTCACTATTCATACATCCCCTACTAGAAAAATATGCAATTTCGCAAGGCCTGGATTTTTTTTCTTCAAGTTTTTATTTAAATTCCAGTTAGTTAACACACAGTGTAATATTAGTTTCAGGTGTAGAATTTAGTGATTCATCACTTACATACAACACCCAGTGTTCATCACAAGTGCCCTCCTTAATCCCCATCATCTATTTAGCCCATCCCCCTGATCACCGCTCCTCCAATAGCCTGCAGTTTGTTCTCTATAGTTAAGAGTCTGTTTCCTGGTTTGCCTCTTTTTTGCTCCCACTATGTTCATCTGTTTTGTTTCTTAAATTCCACATATGAGTGAAATCATATGGTATTTGTCTTTCTCTGACTGACTTATTTCACTTAGCAAAATATTCTCTAGCTCCATCCAGATCATTGCAAGTGGCAAGATGTCATTCTTCTTTTTTATAATGTCTTGATTTTTAAAATAATGATTCAAATGTTAACAGAAATACCACAGAATGTAAACTTTGTTGAGAACATTAGAAGAGATTTCATTCTTCAAGAAAATTTCACTGGTAATTAGGTAAATGTAAATAAAATAACAAGGGGATAACATTTTGCACACCGTAGCTGGTAAATATATATATATATATATATATATATATATATATATATAAACATAAATAATATCCATTGCTGCCAATGCATGAAAAGAAATACTCTCACGCTAATAGCATAAATTGGTGCAACCATTTTAGAGGGTAATTTGGCATCTATTTTAGGTGTGCATGTCTTTTCACTCAGTGATTCCACTTCTGTGAATCTATGCTACAGAATCCTGACATATTCAAAGAAACATGTTCAAAATTATTATTGCCTTCTTTTTACAGTTAAAAACAAAAACAAATTTTATCAACAGGGAAAAGCACACATTAATTAAGATTATAGTATGCTAGTGATGCAATACAACCATTTTAAATCATGAAACAACTTCTATATGCTGATTTGCAAAGTGGTTCCAGGTATACTAACTGAAAAGAAGGGGAAATTCCAGAAAATCTTCATAGTATGATTTTGTTTATGGAAATATTTTTCGTATAGATAGGGTGTATTTGTGCATACATGTGCACACATGTGATTCCAAATGCAAAGAAAAATATATGGAAAGATATGTACCAAACATGATAGGTGTTCTCACTGGGAAAAGGAGGAGATTGGGAGATGATTAAGAGGGAAGTTAATAGTTTTTACACTCTACTTACTAATAAATTTTTAAATAATTCTAAATTATTGAAAATTTCAATTGGGGCATCTGAGCGGCTCAGCTGGTTGGGCCTCCGACCTCACCTCAGGTCATGATCTCATGGTTGGTGAGTTTGAGCCCTGTGTAGGGCTCTGTGCTGACATCTCAGAGCCTGGAGCCTGCCTCAGATTCTGTGGGTTTCTCTCTCTCTGTCCCTCCCCTGCTCACCCTTGGTCTCTCTCTCTCTCTCTCTCTCTCTCTCTCTCTCTCAAAAATAAATAAACATTGAAAAATTTTAGGGGCACCTGGGTGGCTCAGTTGGTTGAGTGTCCGACTTCAGCTTGGGTCATGATCTCACGGTTTGTGAGTTCGAGCCCCACGTCAGGCTATGTGCTAACAGCTCAGAGCCTGGAGCCTGCTTCAGATTCTGTGTCTCCTCCTCTTTCTGCCTCTCCCCTGCTCATACTCTGTCTCTCTCTGTCTCTCAATAATAAACAAACGTTAAAAAAAATAAAAAAAAATTTAAAAGAACATTTCAATCACGTATACATTACTTTTTTGAATAAAAGTATTTTGAATCATTATCAATAGCTCTATCTGATATCTATCTTTCTGATTTGGTCCAGATAAAGCCCTAGAAGCTGGATCTAATAACCAAGACTTCTTCCATCAATATAAATTAGGTAGAAAAATTACTGCTAATTTTCCAAAACTAAAGGAAAGAACAATAAATCTGTTGGAAGAAACATAAGGATCAAGCAATGGATAGTCTCAATTTAAATTCAACAAACATTGATCTAGTACTAGCAATCTGTCAATCACTGTGAGTTGCTTGGCACTGATAGATTGCTAAAAGAGATATAAGCCCTGGTCTCAAGGAGTTCTCAGTTTAGAAGAAGCACTTGACATATCGATTGCTTCAGTATCCTGAGATAAATACAGTAATTGAAGCATCAAGAGACATAACAACAGGAGCTCCTGGGTAGCTCAGTCGGTTGAGCCACAGACTCTTGATTTCAGCTCAGGTCATGATCTCATGGTTCATGAGTTCAAGCCCTGCATTGGACTCTGCACTGACAGTGCAGAGCCTGCTTGGTATTCTCTCTCTCCTTCTCTTTCCGTTCCTCCCCTGATTGGTTCCTCTCTGTCTCTCTCTCTCTCTCTCTCAAAATAAATAAATAAACAAACAAAATTAAAAGGAAAAAATAAGAAGCTATAACAACAGTGAAGAGGAGTACCAGAAAGGAAGTCTGCATGATGTCTGCTCCTAGACTCCAAGGTATTAATCTCTAGGAACAGAGACTCATCCATTTTACTACAAATAAGCTCAATTAAAAAAAAATACTGGATAGGCCATGGAGGCCTTAACAACTATTTAATACATTATTTTACTTAAGAAGTCAAAAAGCACTCCCAACAAACAAGAATCCAGGGCCAGATGGCTTTTCAGGGGAATTCTACCAAACATTTAAATAAGAGCAAACACCTATTCTTTTGAAGTTGTTCCAAAAAACAGAAATTGAAATAAAACTTCCAACTCATTCTACAAGGCCAGCATTGATTCCAAAACTGGATAAACACTCCACTAAAAGAGAAAACTACAAACCAATTTCCCTGATGAACATAGATGCAAAAATTCTCAACAAGATACTAGCCAAACTGGATCCAACAATACATTAAAAGAATTATTCACCACGAC
The DNA here is from genome assembly GCF_023721935.1 of Panthera uncia. Classification (NCBI taxonomy): domain Eukaryota; kingdom Metazoa; phylum Chordata; class Mammalia; order Carnivora; family Felidae; genus Panthera; species Panthera uncia. Next base: position 99,630,667 of record NW_026057577.1, on the reverse strand, counting down.
CAAGTGGGATTTATTCCTGGGATGCAGGGCTGGTTCAATATCTGAAAATCAATCAATGTGATACATCACATTAATAAAATAAAGGATAAGAACCACATGGTCTTCTCAAGAGATGTAGAAAAAGGATCTGACAAAATACAGCATCCTTTCTGGATAAAAACCCTCAAGAAAGTAGGGATAGAAGGAACATGCCTCAAGATCATAAAGGTTATCTACGAAAGATCCACCACTAATATCATCCTGAATGCAAAAAAACTGAGAGTTTTCCCCTTAAGGTCAGGAACATGACAGAGATGCCCACTCTCACCACTGTTATTCAACATAATGTTGGAAGCCTTAGCCTCAGCAATCAGACAACAAAAACAAATCAACGTCATCAAAATCAGCAAGGAGGAAGCAAACTTTCACTCTTTGCAGATAACATGATACCCTATATAGAAAACCCAAAAGACTCCACCGAGAAGATGGTAAAACTGATACATTAATTCAGCAAAGCCATAGGATATAAAATCAATGCACAGAAATCAGTTGCATTCCTATACACCAATAATGAAACAGCAGAAAGAGAAATCAAGGAATTGATCCCATTTACAATTGCACCGAAAACCATAAAATATCTAGGAATAAACCTAAACAAAGAGGTAAAAGATCTATACACTGAAAACTATAGAAAGTTTATGTTACAGAATTGAGGAAGACCCAAAGAAATGGAAAAACATTCCATGCTCATGGATTGGAAGAACAAATATTGTTAAAGTGTTGATACTACCCAAAGCAATCTACATATTCAATGCAATCCCTATCAAAATAACACCAGTATTCTTCACAAGCTAGAATAAACAATACTAAAACTTATATGGAACAGAAAAGACCCTGAACAGACAAAGCAAGGTTGAAAAAGAAAATCAAAGCTGGAGGCATCACAATTCTGAACTTCACACTGTATTACAAAGCTGTAATCATCAAGACAGTATGGTACTGGCACAAAAACAGAAACATAGATCAATGGAACAGAATAGAGAACCCAGAAATGGACCCACAAATATATGGCCAACTAATCTTCAACAAAGCAGGAAAGAGTACCCAATGGAAAAAAAGACAGTCTCTGCAGCAAATGGTGTTAGGAAAACTGGACAGTGACATGCAGAAGAATGAAACTGGACCACTTTTTCACACCATACACAAAAATAAACTCAGAGAGGATGAATGTAAAGACCTAAATGTAAGACAGGAAGCCATCAAAATCCTAGAGGAGAAAACAGGCAACAAACTCTTTGACCTCAGCCACAGCAACTTCTTATTTGACATGTCTCCAGAGGCAAGGGAAACAAAAGCAAAAATGAGCTATTGGGACCTCATCAATATAAAAAATCTTCTGCACAGGAAAGGAAACAATTGGAAAAGCTAAAAGGTAACCAAAAGAATGGGAGAATATATTTGCAAATGACATATCTGATAGAGGGTTAGTATCCAAAATCTATAAAGAATATCCAAAAAACAAATAATCCAGTGAAGAAATGGGCAAAAGACATGAATAGACACTTTTCCAAAGAATACATGAATACACACTGTTCCATTGATGGCTAACAGACACATGAAAAGATGCTCAACATCACTCATCATCAGGGAAATACAAATCAAAACCACAATGAGATACCACCTCAGAATGGAAATACAAATCAAAACCACAATGAAATACCATCTGTCATGTCAGAATGGCTAAAATTAACTCAGGAAATAACAGATGTTGGCAAGGATGCAGAGAAAGGGGAACCCTTTTGCAGTGCTGGTGGGAATGCAAACTGGTGCAGCCACTCTGGAAAACAGTATACAAAAACTTAAAAACAGAGTTAATCTATGAATCAGGAATTGCACTACTGTGCATTTACCCAAAGGACATAAAAATGCTGATTCGAAGAGGCACATTCATCCCTATATTTATAGCAGCTCTATCAACAATAGCCAAATTATGGAAAGAGCCCAAATATCCATCAACTGATGAATGAATAAATAAGATGTGGTACAACACGCGCGCGCGCACACACACATACACACACACACACACATGCACATACACACATACACACAATGGAATATTACTTGGTGATCAAAAGTAATAAAATCTTGCCATTTGCAATAATATGGATGGAATAGAGTGTATTCTGCTAAGTGAAATAAGTCAGAGAAAGTAAAATACCATATGATTTCACTCATATGTGGAATTTAAGAAACAAAACAGAAGAACATAGGGCAAGGGAAGCAAAAATAAGATAAAAACAGAGAGGAAAACAAACTATAGGAAATTTAAATACAGAGAACAAACTGAGGATTGCTGGAGGGATGTTGGGAGGGGGGATGGGCTAAATGAGTGATGGGCATTAAGGAGGGCACTTGTTGGGATGAGCACTGGGTGTTACACGTAAGGAATCACTATATTCTATTCCTAAAATCATTATTACACTATATGTTAACTAATTTCGATTTAAATTGTTAAAAAAGAAGTGTAAAAGCAGGGGCACTTGGGTGGCTCAGTTGGTTAAGCACCCTACTTTGGCTCAGGTCATGATCTCTTGGTTCATGGGTTGGAGCCCTGCGTCCAAATCTGCACTAAAGTGCAGAGCCTGCTTGGGATTCTTTCTCTCCCTCTCTCTTTCTGCTCCTCCCCACCTCCTCTCAGAATAAATAAACTTAAAAAAGTAGAAAAGTAAATCTCCATGTCAACATCATGTTATATATTTTAGCTTACTATAAACAAATTAAAGATTTGGCATTACATCATTTATTTATTTATGTATTTATTGCTGAGTAGTTCCCATCAATAAAAGCTATGGGCAATTATTCATTCATTTGTAGTTTACAAAGCACCTATCTGTATAGCATTTTATTTCATTCTTACAATTTTTCTGTTAGATGGGAGAAATTTTTCCCATTGCATAGATTAGAGAATGGAGGTTTAGTGAGATTATAATAGACTGTCCCTAGACGACATTCTGCATAAAATGCAGCATTTTTCTTCATCTGGAGGAAGACTTTGGATTTGCAGTACAAAATTTAATAATTTGAGAAAATATAACAAAGTGTTCCTGTTTTCTCCATAATTAATGGAAGGACCTTTTTTATACCATGCTGATGTGATTATAGTAATCATCATGGTAACAAGAATAGAATATACTAAAAAAGGGAGAAAATATCAAGCTAAATCTTCCTTAGAACTCCTAGCAACTTAGAACTTTGAGCATTTGAAATGCTCAAAGCGGCACCTTATTCTTTTCAGATCTAAGTTCCCTCCATGCAATTGTTTCCTCCATATGAAGAGCTTTCAGTAATTTAATTTTCCATTTCCACATGGTTCAGTAAGTTACTACATCAGCCATGAGACTTCCAGGAAATTTAACACAAAAGAGTTTACTATTTTTTATTTAAAACTTTTTTTAACGTTTATCATTTTTTTGAGAGACAGACAGAGCGTGAATGGGGGAGGGGCAGAAAGAGAGACACACACACAGAATCCAAAGCAGGCTCCAGGCTCTGACTGACAGCACAGAGCCCAACGCAGGGCTTGAACCCACAGACTGTGAGATCATGACCTGAGCTGAAGTCGGATGCCCAACCAACTGAGCAACCCAGGCACCCACAAAAGAGTTTATTGTAAAAAGGAAAAGTATTAGAATCACATAATGTAAGTTCCAAGAATATGTTTTCTTCAGGTATGTCTTGATCCAGGGGCTCAAATAATGATGTAAGGACCCAAACACTTTTCTTCTACTGGTTCTGCTTTCCTCAATGCTGGCTTCAATTTCAGGCAGCAAAATAATTGCCAGTAGTTCCAGACCACAGGCTTCCAGGTTGAAATACAGTAGGAAAAGCACATTTACCTTTTCCTTAGCAGCTCAAATAAGTTTTGTTTTGCTTCATTGGTTCTTATTGAATAACATATTTATATCTGAACTTTGGCCAGAGAAAAGTGATACTTCAAATGGTTAGGTATAAATCTCAAGTAATTTCCTTAAACTGGAAGAGAGTCAATGTCAGGCAAAGCATACAAAATGAGAAGGAAAACAACATGTAGCCTCGCAGGAAAATTCATATACAGTTGCCAGAAGAAAGCTTAATGGATTCTGAATGGCAGAAACAGTAGTCATTCATGACAGTTCCATACAGGTCTTATATTAAACCCTAAGCCCAATTTTATATTAAATGAAGACTGAGAGTTGGTTTCATAGCATAAAGCTACATAAGAACAAGGAAAGGTGCTATATAGATCAGGTTCCCCGGGAAGCAGACTCTGAAAGGAAGATTGCATGCAGGAAGTTCATTGGGATATGTACTCATCAACACCCATGTGGGTAAAGGAAGCAGTACTGAGCACTGGAAAAAATTAAACTGCAAAAAAGCAATAAGTGTGGTCTCATCCAATCCCACATGGAACTCTTAAGCTAGTCTGGTCTTCAGAGTTATACTGAATTGAAAGAAGATTACCAGGACTTTTTCCCCCCCACATTGTCCATAAATTGGATGTAGGCTGTTCCTGAGGAGGGTACATAACCTTGGGGCAAACTGGCCTTCCACTGAGGGCAGTTGCTGGGACTCAGCTGTGCCAGCAGATAACTCTACCAAAAGCCGAAGATGAGGTGTGATACTGAGGTGGGTGATCTAGAGGGCACACCACAAAATTCATGGGTTTACCCCTTGTGCTACCCAGATACATTGGGAGTAAATTAGTTGGCTTCATTTGAAACACTTTCTCCAAGATTCTGGTTGGCCTCTTTTCCTGGAAAGACTTGCAAGTGCAAAGTTAGTGGGATAAACTATAGCCCTTCCACCACTACAGCTGTTCTCAACACCTCAAAAGATATTTATCACCTCCTTCCTCTGCTACCAATCCTAGATTCCTCTCACCCTCAACTGGCACCTCTGCCATTCTAAGCCCCAAGGCTTAAGCCCCTGTTAAGTATACCTTTCTCAGACTGGTTACTGCATTTGTCAATTTGTGTTCAAAATCAGGCAGGATTGTACCAAAAGACACCCAGTGGATCATCTGGGTGTGTTCATTGTATAACAGCAACCCTATCTTCTCTTGATCATAATGATCAATTATCCATGCCAGAATGGTGCCTTCTTTCCCTGTCTTATGGTTTCTTGGCACAAGGATACCAAAGTGACTGGACTCTTAACCATAGATTAGATTTTAATGAGACTCTTGCTGTGTTCCCTAGTAGAAGGATTCTTTCTCTGAGAACCATTATTCTCTACACCCACAGAACCCAGAGTTGTAGGAATTAGAAATACAAATTCCATAAGAGGCTCATTGGGAGTAATAGGAAGCAGGTCAACTCTACTACCATTTATTGCTTCCCAGACCTATATAGTCTACTTACTATGGACACAGCATCATATAATGATTATGATTAAGAGTGTATGTGGTATTCTATGCCCTTAAAAAGCTGTTCATTCATCACTTCATTACTCTGGCAGTCCACATTTTCTCAGTGGTGTGGTAGAGGATAGAGCAATAAGTAATATTGCCATGAGTTCACACGTTATCAAGTGGCCCCTTGGTATGATGCAGTGTTATGTGGAATCCTATATCCATGGATCAAACACTACCAACCTTTTGGATAATAGAGCTAGCTAAATCCTTATGGGCAGGAAAGTCAAAAACATACCCAAAACATATTCTAGTTCCGGTCAACATTAGTTTCTTTTCATTCCAAGGTAGAAGGAATTCAATAAAATCAACTTATAATAATGATTACCAAATGGCTAGTTGGTCTTCTCAAGGAATGGTGCCATTTCAAGGGCTCAGTATTGGCTCTGTTACTGGCAGTTTAGAGATTAAACAGCAACAGAGTGAGACTAAGCTGGGTGAGTTAATGCCCAACACTCGTAGATAGCCTCCATCCTTGCCACCATGGCTACTCCCAGAATTGAGTTGGTAATGACAGAAACTGGTTGACATATCCTGGACAAATCATTATTGTCCACTTAGTTGTTCAGTGTCACTTCTCTATGAATGTTCTCTGGTAAACATTAATATATAATATAAAAGCTTTCAGATAAGATGAAATTAGAAACTAAATTTATACTCCCACCTGAAGCAATAATAAAAAGTGATAAAATATATGAAACCACAGTTTCAACACTCTAGAGAGTAGGCAACAAATGACATTGATCCTATGGGTTAAGGAGATGCAGCTAAGAGTCCATATTTAAAGTATAGAAAGAAAGAAACTGTCAATCAAAATTGTATACCCAGTAACAATATCTTTTAAAGCTGAAGATGAAATAAAGTCTCTTTCAAACATATGAAAACTGAAAGAATTCACAAACAGAAGACCTGCACTATAAAAAAAGTGGAAAAGGGAGTCCTTGAAGCAGTAATAAAATGATACTGAATGGAAACAGGGATCTACACAAAGTAGTTAAGAATAGCAGAAATGGTAACTACATGGGTAAATATTTGTGATTTTTTTTCTTATTATTTAAATATAACTAAAACAAATGATTAAACAAAAAGACTATCAGTGTACTCCAGGATTTGTAACACGTAAAAGTGTGAAATGATAGCATAATGTTGGAAGAAGAAAAATGGAAGGTTACTATCATAAGGTTCTTACATGTTTAACATTATAGATGAAGGGGTATACTACTTGAATGTAGATTGTGATACATTAAACACGTGTACTTTAAACCCTAAATCAACAACTAAAATAACAAAAAATTACAACCAATAAGCTAATAGAAAAGATAAAATTGGGCAAAAAAATGCCACAATTAATCCAAATGAAGACATAAAAAGAGGAAAAGAAAACGAAAAAACAGATGGGCATATAGAAGATGAATAGCAAGAGGACAGACTTAAACTTAACCATATCAATAATCACATTAAATGTAAATGGTCTAAACATGCAAATAAGGCAGACTGGAGGGGGAAAAAAACCCAAGACCCAACTATTTGCTGCTTATAAGAAGATAAATTGTAAATAGAGACACAAATGGGTTAAAATTAAATGGATGGAAAAAAAGATATATTTTGATAACACTAATCAAAAGAAAGCTGTGTTGAGTACATTAATTTTGGCATCATCTTCAAGTAAACAGACTGTACTAACTTTTGATAGGATATAATGGGTCATTTCTGCAGGCCCAGAGGATTCAGCAAGAAAATAAGTTATTAGTTTCTCAGGTATTTTAACTTAAATATCCCCATCCCAAGATTCAGCATTCCACTTCCTCCCAACCAGGATCTTTAATTTTCATAGCAGAATTGATGGCTTTGGGAATTCAAATTCTCTGCTCTTAGGGAACCTGATTCTGATCCTGATAGCCAGTGTTCCCATTTCCTGGTTTTGAGATATGTGGGTTTCTTTATATCTTACTGTTGAAATCCTTTGACTTGCACACTTAAATAAGTGACAAATAACCCACAGCCTTTCATTATCTTTCTGCATTGCATCCATGGCACTCAAAGATAACCAGTTTCACAGATATTATGATTATTAGTTCCCCTAAACCTTTCATACCTGAGCTATTGACTCTTCTAGTGTATTTCCTTCTACCAACATCTGATCTTGGTTCAACACTATTAGACATTTGAATAATTTTACTGACACATCATGTCACAGGCTATCTACACTCCACCTACTATTAGGATTGGGGTTCTCATTGCCAGCTGACCAGGAAGTAATCAATTCCAAAATCTCATTTTAGAGTCTACTTCTCATTTAGTCTTCTGGTTCTAACTATCTTAGGTCAGTATCACCAGGAAACAGACTCTAAGATAGATTATTTGCATTCAACTAGTTTATTAGAAAACATTTTTAAGATAAAACGTGATGTAGTTCCAAGAGGTCTCAGCTGATCCCATAGAGAACTCTGAAGTTGTATGTCCCAACTTCAAGCAAGCAAGAGGACCAAGCTCTTATGCCCAACATTGACCAATCTTTGCATATGGGCTGTTCCTGAAGATGGGACATAATCTTGAGCAAAAGACTCTCCTTTGCTTAAAGTAAGGTACACACTCAGCTGTGAGCTGTCAGTAAGATAGACTGGGACAAATCAAATATGTGTACTATAAACCTTAACTTCTAAAACAAAAGGTGAGTGAATTGTATGCCTTCTAATGGTAGAAGATGCTGGGAAGAAATAAGTGGGCAGGTGAGGAATATAGGTAGCATAACACAGATCTACCACAAAGCAATATAAAGTGAAAAGAGAAAAAAAAAGTAATTCTGTTCCTATTCTTAGAGATTCATGAGCTACATAACAACAACAACAAAGTACCACTGCTTCCTCACTTTCTTGGTGGAAGAAGAAATCTTGGGAAGATGATAATGAGCATACACCTCAGTAGAAATTTTTGGCATCTTTTCCCAAAAGAATATGACAGAAGAGATCCCCTATATTAAATAGTTGTCAAATGGTTATGCACTTATTATAGATGCATAGTGTTTTGTTTTGTTTTGCTTTGTTTTTACATCAGGTAGATAGATGGACATATCAGTCCATCAGAGAGAAAAGGGAAAAGGTTAAGGAAACAAAGAATCTAGCTGATACTCATTTTCAAATCAAACAAAACCATTTTCCAAATGCTAATTTCTCTCAATTGTCAACATGAGCTCAATGCTTCTATTTCATTCTCACTGGACCCATATGGGAGAATTGGTCTACTCAATCCAATAATAATTCTGTCAAAGTCATTTTTTTAATATGTAGAGAAAACATGTCTGTCTGAATTTTTTCCAAATAATCATTATGTGAAGTAAATAATTCCAGATCACAATTTCTTTCTACCTCCATTTAACTCAAGTACTCTCATAAGGAAGCACTTCTCTGTTAGAGTTAATAGCTCTATCCAAAACATATCCATATCCATATCCGTAACAGATCTATCCAAAAGCAAAGAACTGCTCAAAAACCAAATGTATCAGACAGTTTCATTTACCTGCCTAAAAATAGTTTTATTTTAAATTCTATTTCAAATACAACTCACCAAGAACTGATCCTATACATTCTCGAGACAGTGCCTAACAAAGTCACAATCACAGGTTCTAACTACCCCTCCAGAGTAAGCTTTGACAAAGTACATGCCATGAAATTCATATCATAGAACCACCAACTTTTTAAAGAGCTTCAGAAATGAAATAACACCTGCTTTTACATTCCAAAAAGATCAGTACAGAATCCTGATGTTCAGGTTACTAACACTAGGGTAATGACATAACTGCATGAGTCTACTCAAGATGCCATAACAAAATACCATAGGCTAAGGATCTTAAGCAAAAAAATTTACCTCTCACAGTTCTGGAGGTGAAGAAGTCCAAGATCAAGGGTATCACCATATTCAGTTCCTTTTAAGGACCTTCTTCCTGGTTTTCAGATACTACTTTCTTGCTTTGTTCCCACATGGCAGAGAGGGAGCTTTGGTCTCTCTTCCTCTTCTTATATGGACACTATTCCCATGACGGTGGCCCCACCTTCATGAACTCATCTAAACCTAACTACCTCCCAAAAGCCCCACCTTCAAATGTCATCACATTGGGGGTTAGAGCTTCAACATATAATTTTGGGGAGGATACATTCAGTCTATTACATTACCACATTCAAGAGATTCAAGATTCAATATTTCAAGGCTGTCTTCAGCACATTAAAGGAATGCCTACATTAGTTGCATTATTATACAAGAATTAAAATTGGTCACAAAAGTATGTTTTAACAACCATTTTTAAACATAATTTTAATGATAAATAACTGGTTAGATAAACACTTTTTGTACTGTAGTCTTGAATTTCATTTTGTACTTTAATTAGCTACTTTATCAGCTAATCTAAACATTTGGCATTATACAGAAAGCTCAAGCATTGAGAGACCATGGTTAATTAAATTGCCTGATTAACTAAATGTTAAGGTAGAGGATCTCTTAATTCAACAATTTCTGAAAACACACACACACACACACACACACATACACACACACACACACTATATCTATCTATGGCTGTGTAGTTAAATACATATATCTAAGTTAATCTTTCTTGGTGCCTCAGAATCTTACAAGGCTTTAAGGAGACTTTGATCAGAAATAATACTATTATACTATAAATGCAGATGGTTCAACATTAGTCTGTCTTATGCATATCATAGTAGATTTGTGTATTTTTCATCTTCTAAACAGGAGATGGAAAATAATTTAGAGTCCTCCATTAAATGGATGCCATACATATTGATAAAGAACATGTATAAGTCCAATCAATCAAGTATTTCAGGGTCAGCAAGAGAAACACCTATATGTTAACCTAGAATAACAAAAGCTTGTCACAAATATTCACAATATCGTAAAGCAGATGAAATTAGTTGTAATAGTATAGTCATTGTGCTTTGGTCCTAGCTACAGAACATCTGGTAGGCTTTAGCAATAATAGTTGTTTGGTCCTGAAAGATGGGACAAATTTTAACTGAAAAACCTAAGTTATATTTCTTTTCCCAGCATTTATACTTCCCAAAAGTGAGGATTTGATTGATGATATTTCAATATTAAAGGTTGTATTAAACCCCCCACCTGTCTACTCACTTTCAATCCAGAGCTACCTGGGAAGTGACAGATTCCTTTCATGTTCATCCCATTTACATTCTAATTATTAGAGCCTGGCCCAATCATCTCTGTTAATTTAGCAACTGGCTCCATCTCCCTAACAGAGCATTCTGTACATATGGCTGAGATTGAAGTAGAAGAGTAAACAGTTGGTGTGAATTTCTATGAACCAGGGATAGGGATATATGAAGTCTAATCAGTCAGGTTTGAAAGTAATGGAAGTTAATTCACAGGAATCTATTTGACTCAGTTTCCTTTATATGAAGCCCTCAAGAATAACATCTTTCAAAGACCTTTTCCCCTAACTCCACCAAACAAAAAAATATGAAGTCTTTCTCTTTATTAGACCATGAACCCAGCTTTTACACAGCACCCAGATTTCTCCCTACACAGTTAACAACTCTTCCATCCCAATTTCATTTAAATAACTTATTTCCAGGAATTCATATGACTCTAATTACACCGAAATTTTTGGAAACATATATTCATTATTTTCAGTAATAACTTTCCTCAGAAGTCTTTTTGTATTTCATGTATCCTAGAGCTTATTCTGAAAATCTCTGGCCACTTGCACATATGATTCTTGAACTGAGTATCTAAATGGTGGTGTTTGGATACACTGGACCAAATAGAGAAATTATCAGTCCACATTCATGTCTGATCTCATTTTTTCCTACTCTGGGATAAGCAGTGGACTTAACAAGTTTTTCAATGAAACAGACAAATGAAGGTTATACCTTTACTATGTCCCCAAAAGAATATCCTCTCCAAAAAACATTGGTCAACAGTAGTGGTTACCTAATATTTTTATTACTTAGGTCTCACTTTAAATCTATAATATTAAAAACATTCTTACCCAAAGGAAGATAAAGTAAAATAGTCAATTAAAACATGGTATTGGCTTAAGATGCACTCGACTTCAAAATTTTCACACTTTTTGTAAATTTTCTGTGCTGGAAACCTTTTCTTCTTCCTGTTCAACATTCAGAACAAAGCGTGTACATGTCTACAGACCTATTTGTCAAGAAATAAAAGTAACGAATGAGAGTCATATTTGAATAACAAGAGTGGACTAGACATAAGAGAATAGAACAGGCTTAGGCAGCTTCAATTCCCCATTTTAAAATGACTTACTATTGTTGGGAATATTAGAACATCAAAAGGATAAATTCAAAACTCAAATTAGTTCCTGTCCTCCCAGGAGAGACAGCCTGCATGATTCTGATCTGTCTTTCATGTGTCGTTCTCGCTCAAACTTACACTTTCAAGGGCTAGAGTGTCATTTCAATATGCAAAGGAGCATTGGCATTAATGAGAGTTATATTTAGAATTCCTTCTACTGGGAGATAGAATATAATATTAAACTTGTGAATTTTAAGGTCACAACAAGGACGTATTGACAAGCTAAAGTTTCAAAACTATGTAAATTAGCTACTTGGATAATCACAGGCTGTACAAATCAGCTCATATTAGAAGAGACAAGTTTGTTCATTCTTTCCACAACTAAGGATTTGTCAGAATAGGGCTATGTTATATTCTGATAACAAGCCTAAAATATCACTGATTTATTTTTTAAAAAGTCTATTTCTCCCTCATACCACATAACTACCATGTCAGGTCTTTTTACCCCTGGTGCCGAGTGACAGAGCAACAACCATCTCACAGGCTGTTGGCCACTCTGACAATGGGAAAAAATAGATCTAGACTGTATTGCACAAGTGATTAACTGTTCCTGCCTAGAAGTATCCCTCACATCTCTTACAAATTATTGGCCGAAACAAACCATATGACTGCATCCAACCATAATGGGGAAGGGAAGTGCAATCTTTTTTTTTTTATCATAGAACAGCTAAATATATTCTGGATATTGCAAGAGGATACTATTATAGGAAAACTTATTTTCTGGTTGAAACTACCTTCTACATAGAATGCATTTGTTGGCAGCAATGGGGAAGTACAATCTTTAAAAACAACAGCAAAGGTCTGTCCTTAGAAACTTAGAAACTAGTGAAGGAAATCATACATGTACAAAATATATACATAAATGAAGATAACTCTCTATTGTAGTAACTGACATGGAAGAGATAATCAATGATGTGGTAGAAAGTAATGTGAGAGGAAACAGATGAATAAGAAGGCCCATTTCAGATAATGTGGTCAGTTACAAAAACAAAAACAAAAACAAAAGAGTAGATACATTTGATATCTTACCCTTGACCTCGCAGGTCCACTCTTATTCCTTTTCCACTCTGTGCTTTGAGAGGTTGACATGTGAAAGACAGAAAAATATGCCACTTTGGTATATACTGTTAGTTTGAACTGTAGTCACTTAAAAAATAGCAAATGAAGAGACGGGCATCTCTGAACTCCCCTTATCTGCCTAAAGACAGATTCTCCAAAAGGAGCTCAATTGTCATAAATCTCCTCTCTAGGAGTTGTATCAAATGGGGAAGATTGACTCTTTCTTTGGTGTTGTTGAACTACCAATTTTGGAAAGGAGGGCCCAAAACAAGTCCATTGTTGTGGGGACACAGGGATAACTGTTATGTGAATTGAAAAGTTCTGGGATAAAAGTATCTTTGGGATACAATAATGAAGACCAAGTTTTAAATACAAATGTTTAGGATTAACTTGTAATTGAGTTATTGGATCCTTGATAGAGAATTGGTCCCTAATTCAAGGCACACAGGGTCAGAAGTTAGGGATCTAGAAGTAGATCCCTACTTCTAGGGATCTTCCTAGAAGATGCCTCCCTCTTAGCAGCTGGAAGAAGGAAGGAAGGAAGGAAAGAGAGATGTGAGTCTGGGTAGATTAGAGTCTGAGTAGAAGGATGCAAAGAAGGGTCCTCCTGAAGGGTAAGCTATTTAGTAGATCTGTGCTAGGATAAGGGCTTGCCCTCATGAATTACACAGAGCGGTAACCTCAGGTAAACATCTTGCTAGCTTCAGTTTGCTAGAGAAGAAATAGATTCTCAGACAGGAAACCTCATCTGACTAGTTTCAGGCAGAGAGTAGACTGATAAGATGGTAATTTTATGTGTCAAACTGACCAGATCACAGAATACGCAGACATTTGGTCAAACATTACTCTTGGTATGTCTGTGACAATATTTCTGGATAAGATTAGAATTTGAATCAGACTCAGAATTTGTAGACTGAGTAAAACAGTCTAAGTGGGTCCCATAAAATCAGTTGAAGGCCTAAATAGAACAAAAAGCCTGCCCCTTTTGCAAGTAAGAGGGAACTCCTCCTTCCTAACTGCCTTGAGCTAGGACGTAGGTTCTATCCTGCATTCATACTCAAACTGAAAGAAGACTGACTCATCACAGGAGAGGAAACTTGAACAATAGCATACCTCCCCACTAATCTTCTAAGGGCCCATTCATCTGTCCTAAAAATCATGTACTCTCCCTTAAGAGGCCTACATCCCCCACCTTCCCTTCCCCAATTAAAATAGTGTTTAAGTCTGAATTCTAAGTCACCTCAGGGACTCACTCATTTTTTCCTTGGGTATACATGAAATATATGTGTTAATAAACTTGTTTGTTTTTCTCCTGTTAATCTGTCTTTTATTATAGAAATCTCAACTAAGATCTCAAAAGGGTGGAAAAAATATATTTTTATTCCCCTACACATGTATGGACTCCATCAATGGGCTTCCTTTCCTTCTGGCTTCCAGTTAGTTTCCACCACTAAGAAGCAGAAGGGTGAAATCGGGGAGAGGCAGAAGAATGAAGTCTTCCCTCCTTTTATGGTGGAGATGCTGCTTGCTGGGTGTAATCCCCAGCTATGGTTACAACTCCTGTCAGATGTATTCCCTCTCTGCCCATAGTAGTGGCCACACCCTCCCCAGTTCCTTCGGGCCTAAGAGTGGTAATTCCCTGATGTTTCTAGTCCCAGGGAACTACACTACCCACTGTGGTTTCCCTAATTGCCACAGACTGAATTGTGTCCCCTCAGATTCATATGTGAGGACACAATGAGAAGGTAGCCCTCTGCAAGCCAGGAAGAGAGCCCCTACCACACAACTCAAGCATGCTGACAACCTGACCTCAGACTTCCAGCCTCCAAAACTGTGAGAAATAAAAATTTCTGTTGTCTAAACCACCCAGTCTATGGTACTCTGTTTTGGCAACCTGGGCAAACACACTAGCCTATACCCTTATAAGAATCCCTTTATTAAATTCCCAAATTACCTACTATGAGTTTGCCATCTCTGTTCTTCTGAGATCCTTACTAATGCAAAATATGTACCTTTAATTCTCATTTGTTTGTACCTATGATTTCTCACAAACTTGTAATTCCTATATACATGACAGATTAATTATGACTTATAAAATTAGAACAAATTATTGTTTAAAAAGGAGAAATATTTAAATCAATATATCATTTGTGTTTTATTTAAGGCACAAGATGGCATAATTATTCGTACAAGGGGACTGGAAGGCTAGGCAGATCTGGGGTTTAAAGATAGTCTCTGGTGTGATGCTAAGTGAAATAAGCCATACAGAGAAAGACAGATACCATATGGTTTCACTCTTATGTGGATCCTGAGAAACTTAACAGAAACCCATGGGGGAGGGGAAGGAAAGAAAAAAAAAAGAGGTTAGATTGGGAGAGAGCCAAAGCATAAGAGACTGTTAAAAACTGAGAACAAACTGAGGGTTGATGGGGGGTGGGAGGGAGGGCAGGGTGGGTGATGGGTATTGAGGAGGGCACCTTTTGGGATGAGCACTGGGTGTTGTATGGAAACCAATTTGACAGTAAATTTCATATATTAAAAAATAAAAAAAATAATAAAAAATAAATAAATAAATAAAGATAGTCTCTGCACAGAGTGGCAGAATTACCTACCAAGTTATCTCTCTAATGTTCATGTTCCTCTCCTGTCAAGTGAGCATCATCATTTGCTCTATAACCAATGCAGCTATTATAGGATTGCAGTAACCGCCCAAAGTGAACCACAGAAAACTGTTACCATTAATTATTATTATTGTTACTCTCTTACCAAAAATCCTTTTGTGATAGTGCTATTTTTGGAAGCTTCTTCAATCTTGAGCATATCAATGGGTGCTAGTCCTAACAACCCGCATAGCCTATGGGATTTTTATATTAAAGAGAATGAATTAATACCTATTAACAAGCTCTAAAAGCAATATGAACTAAGGCCAGGAAACATCCTGAATTTTGTCTACAAAACATTCTCTTTAGAAGGGAAGCTAATCAACGAATTATTACCTTTAATGAAGTTCTTATATTACATTCAGGACACTTGATATAATTTACTTTAATTAATTACTTTGTTACGCTTAGAGGAAGTTGTTTGACAAATTATTTGTCCTGCCCATAGATTCTCTTATTATCCCTTTTCTTCCCTGCTGCCAGAACAAACATAGACATAACCTAAACAAAGAGCTAAAAACTACTAACAAGCATCAGCACCTACCTCAGCAACTAACATGAGACATATTCACATAAGACCTTATTTAATTTTTCTTTAGTAACACAGAATTTTCTATGGTTCAGTCAATAAGCATTTTACAGGGCAGTTAAGCCAGGCTCTGAAATCTGCACATATTATGAACATTTGTAACAGGAAAAAGGATTTCTCAGCAGGTAGATTGAATCATGAAAAGTCTGAAAATCAACAATTTATGCAACAAGGTTATGCAACAAGAAATTCTTAGCTTTTTAAATCCAACGTCCAAAAATAATTTCTAATAAATTGCTACTTACACATGACCTTGAAAGATACCTAATCAACCCATACTTCTAAGATGAGAGTGTTAAGTGAGTTATAAGACCTTGATCAAGTTCTTTAACCTGTACAGTTTTTAGATTTCTCATTAAAATGGGGGATATAATAGCACATAGGGCAAGGGCTGCTGAGAGAACGAAATGAAATAAGGCATGCAAAGTAGTTCCTGATACATAGGAAAGCACTCAATCATTGTTCGCTATTCTATTATAATATCTGATATCCATTCTAGCTATAGAATAAGATGACCTATTGCCCTTCTAAAAAATTGACTCATCCTACAATAGAAAGAGTTATTCTTACTATTATATGATCATTATTTTAGTTTAAGGCTTTGCTGTAAACATTTGTATGCCAAAAAGAATGACAATTTTCAATTTTCAAGGTTATCTGTGTGACTTATCCATGAAGATCACTGGCTTATTTAAAAAAATTCCATACCAATAAGCAAAAAAAGCTGTTTCTTATTTCTTGCTCATCAGTCTACAATAAAACTAGGGTAAATTTTATGCTAAGCAGCTTAAAGAGACTGGAAAAACAGGTTTTAAATATCAAATCCTAAATATCTGTTGATTTGCTTCAAGGATTCATTTTAACTATGCAATTAATAACTTTAAAAAAGAGCAAAAAAATGACCAAATGGAGATCTTATTCATGTTTGAGGTTTCTGAGTTTTCTGATAGGTATGTCTTTTATAACTCCAAGTACCTTTGTAAAATGGGAAGAGGTATAATCCGAAATAGCTTACAACATGAGGCAATATTTCTAAAGTGCATGCATGCCACATAGATGGTCGTCCTTACTGGATGCACTAGTCAGTAGGAAGGCATGCTCATCCAGTCAAACATCTTAAAGTCCACTTTTTTCCCCTCAGTCAGGACCCAAAATGTAAGGGATTAAGCAAATGAAACTCCAGCCCTTTTAAATATCTTTCTTTTTTATTTTTTTCTTTGGAAAGAAAAGTCTTAAGACAATAACCACTTTGCTTCATAAATTAATTGCTGTTATTTTAGCTTAAGGGTTACCATGTAAAAATACAATTCAAGCAAAGGTGGCATGCTAGTCAAGTTATTCTACTTCTATATTAAAGTCTAAAGCTGGATGAAGTTTGAACTTTCCTATAGGATCAGAACAAAAAAGGATTTAAAACTGATTTTCCCAAAATACATATTCACGAGACAAATCCCCAGTATCATGCCATGGGCAAATGCCTCAGACCTTATATTCATTTTCACCTGGAGTTAATAACTACAGATTAACAAGTGACTGCCCACCAAAGTCTGGGAAATAAAAGGGCCCAATATAAGTGTCCTTTAAAATGCTTTCAAAAGCTCCTGAATGTGGACTGTTATACAAGATAACTTTCTTGGATTCTTCAAAAGTCAATGTCGTAAAAACAAAAACAAACATTATTTTTGCTTCTCTTCCCTTATGTTCATCTGTTTTGTAACATGGAGGGGGACAAAACATAAGAGACACTTAAACACAGAGAACAAACAAAGGGTTACTGGCGCGGTTGTGGGAGGGGTGATGGGCTAAATGGGTAAGGGGGATTAAGGAATCTACTCCTGAAATCACTGTTGCACTGTATGTTAATTAACTTGGATGTAAATTTTAAAAATAAATTAAATTAAAAACAAAAACAAAAGCAAACACATATGTCAAAAAAATTCTTAATTGATTGATTTTTTTACATAGAAGCACACCTATTAAAATGGTTTGTGCACAGCAGCCAGTTTGCAATTTGTAGCAAAACAATTAAAGCCCCTTGGCATCGCTGCATTAAGAAATACATTAAGAGCTGCCTGGGTGGTTGAGTCAGTTAACCATCTGACTCCCACTCAAGTAATTATCTCATGATCCTTGAGTTCGAGCCCCACTTCAGGCTCTGTGCTGACAGCTCAGAGCCTGGAGCCCGCTTTTGATTCTGTCTTCTCTCTCTGCCCCTGCCCCACTCACATTCTCTCTCCATCAAAATAAATTTTTTAAAAATATATTTTAAAATATAGTAAATATATATATACATTTATAAAAAATATATATTTCTCCCACAGAAGTGAGAGAAACAAAAATAATATAAAAACAGAGAGGGGGACAAAACATAAGAGACTCTTAAATATAGAGAACAAACCGAGGGTTGCTGGAGGGATTGTGGCTGGAGGGATGGGCTAAATGGGCAAGGGGCATTAAGGACAACCCTTGTTAGGATGAGCACTGGGTGTTATATGTAGGGGATAAATCACTGGATTCTCCTCCTGAAATCATTATTGCACTATAAGCTAACTAACTTAGATGTAAATTAATAAAGTAAAAATGTTTTAAATTAAAAAAAAAAGAAACACATTAAGAATTTTCAAGAAATTCTTTTTTGGGGATCTACGATCCAAGCTGTTCATTTGCAAACTGGACCCTATACATTAAGGGCAAGGAGAGAGCAAAGAAAGAAACAGACCACTCAAGATTGGTAGGTGGCTGTTTCAATAAGCAAGCGAACTTACATATGAGGTTTGCCTTGGGTGTTGCAAGATAAGCCGATCTCTGCACTGGCCTGCCATAATCTTAAAAGTTTATATAAGGGCCTTACCTAGTTCAGTCACATGTACCATCAATGGCCTCAACAACAGGTTGCTCTTTCAAAGTTGCATCCTTGACAACAGCTCCAGCTGTAGGAAATGGTGGGAAGGACATACATTCTAAGGGGAGGGGCTGAAGAAGTTCCTATTGCCCAGATCCAGCCCTCAGGTCAACTAGAGGTTACATCCTCTTAATGATCTCCTACAACACAAGAAAATAATTAAAAATTCTACTTCCATCCATAGATCCCTGTCCGATGATAATTGTGGAACTAGAAAGCTCTGTCGTGCCAAGACAGTGGATGGGTAACAGGTTTTGTGGCATATACAGCAGAGTACACACAGAACTTAGAGCATGCCTTCACTCCATCATTTCTTCAAGTCTTTCTGTCTATAGTATACAGAGGGGACACAGCAGGGCAATGCTAACAAGAAAATCCTTTCCTAACCTCTGTCTCCATCCAACTCTACCTTGTCAACTTTCAAGAAGGAAAAGTAGTTATGAAACAGATAATTGGGTCTAATTTCTTATTGCCCCACCAGAAAACACAAATGTAGACAGACACAATAGCTTTAACCTGCCCTGTGCTTTTTCTATTTAGCACCCCACATAAGATGAGAGTATCTGAGAATCTCCCTGCGTGCTTGGTCTTTGCTCTGTTGTCAGTCTGGTAGCACTCCTGTTTCTTCACCTGTGTCTGGGATCAGCAAATCACTGAAGGGCCTTAATTCAGAGCCAAAAGAACAGTAGTAAAAGAACAGAAAATTCATCCTAGTGTGTGCACAATCCCATGTGATCCTCCATAAGCTAACATAGCAGGCAACCCCACAGGCAGGTGCAATAGGTTAGTGCAAAATAGAAATCAAGTTCATAATAACAGTAATGTTTAAGGACTTATTATGTACTAGATGTCAAATAAGGTACTCTCTGAATGTCAACTATAGAATTCTGAAAAAAAAAATCTCACAGATGGAATAACTGAGACAATGAATTTACGTGCCTCTTTCAAGAGTTCACCTTAATCCAGACCTTATTCCAGTGCCTGAGTGTTTTTCATAACACTGTATCTCAAAGACCAAAGGTTTTTGGTGAAGAGGAAAGTAATGAGGGTTAGAAAAAAGGAACTAAAGCAACTTTCAGAGCAAGTCACACGACTCCCTATCTTAAGCTCCAGGCCCCAGCCCACCAAGAAGACTTGAACTGTTTCTCACAGCCTTACTTGGTAGCCCTGCATCAGGATCACCTCCAGAGATCATTTACAATTCAGATTCCTGGGGCCTACTCCACCTCTAATGAACCCATATCTCTAAGATAGGGACAAGCAAAGTGCATTTTGAATTGTGCTCCCACAGCGAATTTTAACTAGTTCTCCAGGTGAACCATTGGATTTGATGATTCAGAAAAGGAAAAAGGCAGAGTCTAAAAATCTCTACCAGAAATTCAAAGATAAAAAAGACATTCCAAAGTAACAACCCAGGAAGGAGCTTTTGTTTGTCAGCCTCATACATTTTTTATTTTTTTTAGGAGAACAGTTATTATCAACAAACTTCTGAAGGAAACCCAGTCCATTTATTTTACTTGTTTTGACATCTGCAGATAATGACAAGCTAAAGGGAAAAACAGGTTTAAGGATTGTAGCAATTAGTTAATTTGTCACTAATTATTAAAAAATAATATATGCAGCTCTGTGGTTCTCCAGAGGGGAGAGTTACAAATTACTACGGTGGTTGTCATTGCCGCTGCCACTGCTGATGTTATTGTTGTTTTTAAAGAACTGCAGGCTCCATATGTTTGTGAATATTAATATTGTCTGAGGTTTGTCAGGTTTCCATGGCCACCTCGGTTCCCTTCTGCCCACAGGATGTGACGCACTGGGAGTCAGAATTATGAAGGAGCCCACTTATATAAATACAACCTGGGAAGCAGTTCAATCTGGAAACAGCCTCTTCCCTTCCCACAATTCCCCACCTTGTTCGTTTTGATACATTGACCGAAACGCACCTGCTTCCAGCCCACTAGTCCTTCACACTTGTTTTCTCTCCAGCTCAGTTATCCTCTCCAACTCCCCTCAATTCCTCTAGTTACTCTTCTGTCAACACATTCCTTAGACACACATTCTCACTCAAACCTTTTAGCAACACTTCCTCTAAGTTCTTTTCTAAACCAAAACCTAGCTTTCCCCTGATCATGATAGTAGAGTACAGAGATCCTGGTGATGTCATCTTTTTTCTCCCTGCTAACCCACTCCTAGTCCCATCATCCCAATGTCTTGGAACTAAAAGTAGGTCACACATTCTCAATATTTCTGCTTTCTCTATTGTTTCATTATTTCCTCTCAAGGACTCCTCCCTACTTTTAACTTCCCCTGTCTAGTCAGGCCATCCTCCTGATCTCACCCTTTATCTTCTTATCTCTGGGGGGCACCCCCCAGCTTTCCTGGTTGGCCCTGTCTTCTCTTATCCCCCTGAGAGATTACACATGAACTAGACCCCAGCCACAGCTACTTTATCTCCTGTACTCCAAAACTGTTGCTTCAGTTCCATCTTTTGTTGATTTAAACTCCACTTACAGGCCCAGATCCAATGCTTCTGGCATTGTGATAATTTTCCTACAAATTGACTTGACATTCTCTCTGCATCGCCAAAGCATGGGAGCAGTAGGATGCAGTGCTTAGGAATGTGGTTTCTGGATGAAACTACATAGGTAAAGCCCTGGCTTCACCATGCACTGTTTCTGTGATTCAGAGCAAGATATTTAACCACTCTAGGCCTTAGTTTCCTCATCCGTAAAATGATGGAAATAGTATCATCTATTTCATAGGGTTGTTATGAAGATTGAAAAAGATAACTCTTGGGTATAATTTAGACTGGTTGAAGGTAAGAGAAAACCCAACTCAGCCTGGCATAAAAAGCAAAAGGGTTTTTATTGGCTCACTTATCTCAAAGTCCAGAAGAAATATAGGCTTCAGGCTTGATTTGATTCAGTGGTTTAACCACAGAATCAAGGATCTAATTTCTTTCTCTCTCCCTCTGCTCTTCATTCTAAAGTGTCAGATTCAGCCTAAGCCTTGTTCTTCCCCACAGTTATGAGAGGCTATCATTAGCTTATGATAATGATAACCTTTGGATAACCTTTAGATAATGATAACATTTGGAGGACTTCTTCATCCAAAACAAAGGAGTAAACAAAATGATCACTTCAAATAGCTCTCCCATAAGAGTGAAGAACTTTTTCAGATATCTTCAAAAAACCTCTCCTGTCCCATTGTCCAGATATGAATAGCAAGCCCATTCTTTAACATTGCCCAGAGGAGAGGAATTCCTAAATTGGTTCAGATGAACAAATATGCCCAAATAGATCAATCACTATAGCAAACCTATCTTTCTACTCATAAACTGCGCAGTAAGTAAGAGCATAGGGGAGGAGAGGAGAATGGATGCTGGGGAGATGACCTAACACCCACTGTGGGGAGTCAAGTCCTTAGCTAACACTGGGCAATTAGTAACACCATACTGATATTAGCACTTATTATTATGCCCTGTTTACCTTTTGATCATTACTTCTCATTCTTCTTTATATCGTCATTTATTGTTTACACGATTGCTCCTTTACACTCTCCCATCCTCAAGCTTGAAAATGCTTTGGGCAGTGTGTTTTATTGATTTTTTTTACCACCCCCAAATTCTGTTCCTGGTAGGGTACATAAGAAAACCATAGCTGCAATAAATGCTGGCTGAATACATGAATAGACTATAAAAATGGTTCTACCCAGTGAAAAAGTCTCTCTCTGGCAGGAATTAGAGATTACACAATGCTCTTATACCCTTCAGTACAGAACAATTTAATACATTTTAATAATGTTCTTTCTTATACAAAATAATATTACTAAACCACCATTGATTACACAGGCATGGTGTCTTTGGTATTTTCTAACTGATCAGTAAAAGCTTATTCTTTACCACAATTACATGCAATTTATCCTTTTTGAATTTTTCTCTCACAGTAACTTTTGAAATAGATGATTCCATTTGACCAGAGTAGATGTAGTACAAAGAATACTAGGAGACATGATTTTTTTGGTTCATGTACCCACATAGTAAAAGCTAAAAAAAAATCTTTAAGTCAGTACATTTTAACTAAGACCCATAGTTCTAAAAACCATATATCATCAGGAAAAACTCCAAAATTACATACTTTGAAGTTATAATATATTTATGTAGGAAAATACTTCCCTGTTAAGATTAACCTTTAAATGTCCCATTTTCCATAAAATATACTTCAATTTTAAACCAACATAAAGAAATATATGCCTTATTCTGTCCTATTTTTAGTAAATAACATGACTTCCAAACAAGTTTATTGTAATGCTTTTGAAAAGCAGGAAATATTAGCAATTCTGTAATAATGCAACTAGCAAATGGGTAGCTATAATTTTCAGAGAGGGCAATTGGCTTTGTATGTGAGATTTTTTTTTAATTCTTCACATTTCTTTTAAAGTCTACAGGATTCCAAAATTGTATTACCTGAAAATTATCTGACTTTTAAAAAATATATTATTATACTTGAAAATGTGTTTGAGAGGAGAAAAGTATGTGGGAGACTATAAAACATTCTGGCTATCTAAGAGCAAAATAAAAGAAAATGTGGATTCCTTGGCTTTTAACTGAAATGCTGTAGCCGTGCAGAACCTTTGCTTCTTGTCTGTAGAGACCATGCAGTGAATTTTAAGAGCTGAATCTGATGAAAGAGTAAAACAAGAAATGTTTAGAGAATATAAATTAGACCATCTGAACTTCATGAAAAGACAGTAATAAATTTTAAAATCATAATTATAGCACTGAGCATAATCCAGGTAACACTACCTGTATAAACCTATATTGTACACTTTACATCTAATAATCCACATGCATGATCAGTCACATTTTTATTTCACATGCGTCTTAAAATTGCCACTTTCGTTTATCTCTAGCCACAAGCTTTTCACCATCCAAAACAAAGGAAAGCCTCTGAAAATAATGAAACAACACGAAGGATAGTTAATGCAGTGGACAGTAGGATATCCCCATAGAATTTGATGCCTGATCCAACTCCATGAAGCAGATATTGTTACCTGAGGCCAAGATGTTAAATAATTTTTCTCTATGCTACTGAGTATTGGCAATCAGTCCCAAAGCCCCTGACTGCATTGTAATGTAAGTTCTAACCAATAAATCTCTTTCCCAGAGCAAAATCCAGCAGAGAACGTGGGCACCATTGATCTCACACAGCAGACTAAATAGCCAAAAGGCTGTGCAATGTAAGTTATTCTATTACCTCTGTTGGATCTGGGTGATGAGTCATTCGGGTGAAGCTTTTGATGTTTCCTCAGTAATCAGCCTGCTTGTGGAGCAGCCAAAGTTCATTCAAACCCATCCTTCCAACAGCCTCCACTCTGGCTTCCTTGGCAACCCTGAGTATAGAAACAGTTTAGGATGAAACCAATATAATGTAAAGAGCCCTAACTTCAGTAATTGTTTATAAAATGACCCCCTGGAGATGCTCACTATCACAATGAAGAGGAAAATTAAATGCCTTTTTGTCCATAAAATTTAAACAATTTGAATTTAAAAAAAAAGGAAAATTTCTCACTTGTGGGAGAATAAATTGATGCACTCTTGTTGGTTCTAAATTTTAAACATTCATACATTTTCAACCAGTAATTCCATTTCTATAAATGTATCTCTAGAAAAGTGTTCAAAGATACATACAGAAGATATTACAGTGTTGAATAAGGAAGTAGCTATATTTATTACAGTAAATTCATGCAATAGAATGCCATGATGC
Source organism: Panthera uncia (assembly GCF_023721935.1). Taxonomy (NCBI): domain Eukaryota; kingdom Metazoa; phylum Chordata; class Mammalia; order Carnivora; family Felidae; genus Panthera; species Panthera uncia. The sequence goes on along the minus strand of NW_026057577.1, from coordinate 99,605,922 downwards.
CTGTAGAAAGAATGAGGTAAATCTATACACATTGATATGGAAAATATCCCTATTATATTACAAAGTAAGGAAAAGCATTTCGGATAACAATATCCTTAATATGATTCCTATTTGCACATTATGATTCTGGCCTGTGAAAAGACTATATACATACATTTTTTTCCTCATATGGATAGAAATGTCTGGAAGAACTCACAAAATACAGATAGTCTATGAAATGTGGGAAGGATCAAAGGACCTTAAAATTCCCCTTTATCTTCTTGTCAAAACTTTTTACCATGAGAGGGGCAAGAAATTTTCTTCTCCATTATCTTGCTTGTATGAGGGTAAAAATGGGTGCTATAAATGTTTACTGTAAAGACCCTGTCAGACACCAGGAACCCATGAATGTGGGTTCTCCCATTCAAACGTAAGCGTGCAAGTACGTACATACACACACACCACCACCACCACCACTCCCTTCCAGCACCTTCTGAATTCTGAAACCATCTTACTTAGCCTAGGTTTTTCAAAAGAAAAATTCAGGATCTTGTATTTTATTTTCCATTTCCAAAACAGTGGAATAAAACTCTTCCCAGGTACTATCAGTGAAATATGGAAATGTTTCACCTTGCTCCCTATTTCAATCAATCTTAAAAGAAAGACTGGGGTGGGAACATTTAAATATACCAACACTGTTATTGAAAATCACAAGAATGATGAAACTTTGTGCATAATGATGTTGAAATAATATTCAGTGAATTGTGGGTTCTGACAGGCAGTGAGATTTATGATTCCTTTCCTCCATCCCAAATCACAGAAACTATAAAAAACTATCTTTCAGGTGAATGGTCTTTGAAATAGATGATCTCACACCCCAGTAGTAAAGAAATTTTGACCAGGCATCCTCCATATATCATCAACTATTTATAAATCATATACATCACACCATTATACTAATATAAACACTAGCAAATTAAAAAAAAAAACGAAATTACAGTGGATTAAATTTAAATATATAGAAAATCAAGCTCCTAGGATTCTCTTTCCACATTCACCCAATGGGATATCATTCCAAAATATCAAATAATAACGATGATGGTGTCTCATTCACAATTATAAAATTTACATCCCTAAAATATCATAACTTGAGTTATTATGCCAATGAAAAGGTTTCAGGAAAACTCTTGTTCCTAAAATGCTTCCTTAGATGGCCAAAAGGTATAGAATTAAACTGAGAAAATATATTATTCTTCTTTAAATTGGGGGAAAGATAATATTGAATGAGTGCCTTCTACATACCAAGCATTGCTAACAGCCCTAAAACATATTTAATGTTCCCCACAACTCTCTCTGGTAGGTCTTATCATTCCCATTTTATACAGATAGAACTGAGGATTAAAATGGAGCAACTTCTTACTAGACAAGTAACTGAAGGCAAGGGAAATGAAAGCAAACATGAACTATTGGGGCTTCATCAAAATAAAAAGCTTCTGTGAAAGAAACAATCAACAAAACTAAAAGGCAGCCAATGGAATAGGACAGGATATTTGCAAATGACATATCTGATAAAGGGTTAGTATCCAAAATCTATAAAGAACTTATCAAACTCAACACCCAAACAACAACCCAGTTAAGAAATGGGCAGAAGACGTGAAGAGACACTTTTCAAAAAAAGCATCAAGATGGCTAACAGACACGTGAAAAGATGCCCCACATCACTCATTATTAAATCAAAACCATGATGATATATCACTTCATACCTGTCAGAATGGCTAACATTAACAACTCAGGCAACAACAGATGTTGGCGAGGATGAAGAGAAAGAGGATCCCTTTTGCACTGCTGGTGGGAACGCAAACTGGTGAAGCCACTCTGGAAAACAGTATGGAGGTTCCTCAAAAAATTAAAAATAGAAGTACCCTATGACCCACGAATTGCACTACTAGGTATTTACCCAAGGGATACAGGTGTGCTGTTTCGAAGGGACATACGCACCCCAACGTTTATAGCAGCACCCTCAACAATAGCCAAAGTAAACTATGGAAAGAGACCAAATGTCCATCGATAGATGAATGGATAAAGAAGATGTGGTATACAATAGAGTATTACTCGGCAATCAAAAAGAATGAAATCTTGCCATTTACAACTACATGGATGGAACTGGAGAGTATTATGCTATGCGAAATTAGTCAGTCAGAGAAAGACAAATATCATGTGAGTTCACTCTTATGAGGATTTTAAGATACAAAACAGTTGAACATAAGGGAAGGGAAACAAAAATAATATAAAAACAGGGAGGGGGACAAAACAGAAGAGACTCTTAAAAATAGAGAACAGAAGGTTTCAGGAGGGGTTGTGGGAGGGGGGATAGGCTAAATGGGAAAGGGGCATTAAGGAATCTACTCCTGAAATCATTGTTGCACTATATGCTAACTAACTTGGACGTACATTTAAAAATAATTAATTAATTAATTTTTTGAAAAAGGGGTGCTTGTGATGAGCACTGGGTGTTGTATATAAGAGATGAATCACTGAATTCTACTTCTGAAACCAATAATGCAATGTATATTAACTAACTAAAATATAAATAGTAAATAATAATAATTAGTAATAATAAATATGAGATATAGTATCAGAATCTAGTTCAGCTGATTCCAAAGTCTAAACCCTTAATCAGTTCTTACTGCTTAGAAAAGGAAAACATCAGGAGTCAAAAATATATACATGTGAAATATATATATATATATATATATATATATATATATATATATACAGAATGTGAAATCATGAAATATTATATAGTAAAAAAGATGAGAAGCAGTTTGAGAGTTGGGTATTCTCTTCCTATTGTCTCTGACCTCCAGCACTCTATTGCTACACAGAAAGTTTTTCCTGTAGCTGGAGATGAAATAGGACCCCATTGTATTTTCACCAGGCATGTTAAACTCTAACAACTTAGTAGGAAAGATTTTTGAGAATTTTTTTCACACATTTTAAGTTGTCTCTCTATATCCTTATATTACTTCCTTCAAATTGAAAACAAAACCCCACATACATTTTTTCAAAACTTAAATTGTGCATACAGTATCTGTGACAAATTCTTCTTCAAAGAATGTATTCTGTGGCAGTGGTTCTCAAAGGAAGAGAAATTTGGCTGCAGGGGACATTTGGCAAAGTGTGGGGACAGTTTTGGTTATCACAACTGGGAGTTGTGACTGGCATCTGGTGGGTAGGGATCAGGGGTTCTCATAAACATCCTAAAATCCAAAGAATTGTCCCCTATAACAAATATAATTATCTTTCCCAAAATGTCGATAGTGTCAGGTTTGAGGAACTTTGCTCTGAGGAAATAATCAGTGATATGTCATAGATGACTATCTAGATGTGTTCATCACAGCATTGTTTGTTTGTTACAATTTAATAATATGAGATCATTACTTGTTCATTGGAACACTATAAACATCAGGGATGATGTTGGAGAAGAATATTTAAAAATATAAAGAAATGTTCATGATATTTACATGTCCTAAAAGAATATGTTTAGTATGACTGCAGCATTGTATAAGTATACATGTAATTGTATGTAGGTGAGGAAAATATTTTGAAAAAGTATCAGCCAAAATAATAGAATTTTTTCATAGGAACTCCCTGCTATTCTTTAGAAATAAAAAGTATACTTCATAACCAATGTCATTAAAAATATCTACACCATTATCATCCTGAGGTGGAACACAATTGAAATAAGTCATCACCTCAAAATTTATGTAAGTTCCCAAGAACTTAAGATTTTGTACCCTTTCTCTTCAGAATGTGTCACTGGAAAAGTTTTATTTCCTGACATCAAATTCTTTAATGATAGAAAAGATAAGCAGCAGGTGCTCTCACCATGTGCCTTGTAATGGTAGCAGAGTTCACTGTATATTTTTGTTAAGAACCAAAATAGCACCTACTATTCTCATTCCTTCCCTTTAAAAACCTTCATTGTTATGTTATGATTCAAAAGTAGAATTACTCTCTTCCACCCACACCAAAAACAGTATGATCACAACACTATGCAAACTCAATAAATGTTTGAAACATCATGAACACTCAATATCACCATTTCAGAATGAGTAAGAGGCATCATGATTCTGTCCACTATGCAGCCTTATAACTTTCATATTGGAATTCAGAACTATTGATGTCCCTCCAGAGACACAGGCTTATCAATTGTCCATTATTTTAGTAATTATAGCCTCGTGTGAAGAAGGAAACAAAATGGCACAAGTTCTCAGAAATTCCACAATGTTTATATCAGCCAGAAAAACCAATTAGAGAAAGTTTGGTCACTGGTATAACTGAACTTCTAATCTTTATTAAAGAGAAAGGGAGAGAAAGAAAACAAGAAGTAGTGACCACTTGGCCACATTACTTGATGACAATATAATACCAATATAATCCCATAATAGATTGATCTCCCATTCAGAATTCTAAATAATTTATGTAAATACTTACCCCTCATGGAGGTGGGGCTTCACTCCCCACCAATGAATGTGAACTGTGCTTTGTGACTTGCTACCAAAGACTAGAAGTATGGAAGGAGGGAAAAAGTAATTTTACAGTGGAGATCCTGATAAATACTACCTCGACCAGATAACCAAGGTTAACATCATGAGTCATAAATTATGCTGATAGTATATTTTCTTGGTATGATAAAATAAGAATGGCATTTCACCTCTGTGATTTTCCTTCCACAACTATATGTTAGTCAAGGGAAAAAACTTCAAACAAATCCAAATTGAGAGACATTCTATAAAAAAAAAACTTTGATCTCAAAATTATTAAGCTCATGAAAGAGGAAGAAAGAAAGAAAGACGAAGAAATTATCATAAATCAGGGAAAGCTAAAGAGACATGGTGGTATCCCAGATGGGATACTGGAACAGAAAAGGAATAGTATGGAAAAACTACTGAAATTTGAATAAAGTATAGAGATTAGTTAGTAATGTACTGGTGTTCATTCCTTCGTGGTGACAAATATACCATGGAATATAAGATATAAATAATAGGAAAAAACAGTGAGAGGTATATGGAAACCCTGTAATATCTTTGTATCTTTTCTGTAAATCTAAAACCACCCTAAAATTAAAGGCTTATTTAAACAAAAAATAAGTTTAAAAGTACAGAAAAAATTTGTCCTGTTAGAATTTTTTAATCCTGGGTAAAAATTATCACTAAAACTGAAATAAGGGGGTACCTGGCTGGCTCATTCAGTAGAATATGTGACCCTTGATCTCAAGGTTTGAATTCAAGCCCCCCATTGGGTGTAGAGCTTAATTTTAAAAAATAAAAACCTGAAATTAAAAAGATAAAGAACAATATAAGCAATTTTATGCCAAAAAATTTAACAACTGAGAAGAAAAGAATAAAGTTCCTGAAAATGACAACTTTCCATGACTGAAACAAGATGAAACAGAAAATATGAATACCCCTATTTAAATAAATGAATTATTTAAGATCATTCCCAAACTATAGGCCCAGATAATTTCACTGATACAGTTTGTCACACATTTAAGGAAAAAATGACATAAATCTCACACTCTACCATAAAATTAAAAAGGTAAAAGCACTTCTCAAGTTGTTGTATGAAGCCAACATAATATTCATAGCAAAACTGGACAAAGATATGACAAAAAAAAGAAAAACATCCCTCACAAACATATATACAAATATAACCTTTTTTAAATGTCAAATTGCTTTCAGCAATACATAAAAACAATACATCATTAGTAAACAAGGTTATCAGGGTATGCAAGGTTGGTTTAACATTTGAAAATCTACATATATAATTTACCATATTCACACTAAAAATCAAAGTTCATATGATAATAGATGAAGAATAAGCATTTGAACAATAGAACACCGATGCATGATTAAAACCCTCAGTCAGCTAAGAACAGAAAAGATCTTCCTTCATCTGATATAGGGAATCTGTAAAAAAAAAAACAAAAACAAAAACAAAAACAAAAAACAAAAAAAACCCAGTACTGACATACTTAACTGTAAAATATTGAGTACTTTCTCACTAAATAAAGAATAAGAATCCACATAAGAGTGAAAACATATGGTATCTGTCTTTCTCTGTATGGCTTATTTCACTTAGCATCACTAACAGAAACCCATGGGGGAGGGGAAGGAAAAAAAAAAAAAAAGAGGTTAGAGTGGGAGAGAGCCAAAGCATAAGAGACTCTTAAAAACTGAGAACAAACTGAGGGTTGATGGGGGGTGGGAGGGAGGGGAGGGTAGGTGATGGGCATTGAAGATGGCATCTTTTGGGATGAGCACTGGGTGTTGTATGGAAACCAATTTGACAATAAATTTCATATATTTAAAAAAATAAATAAGACAAAATGTCAATTCTCACTACTTCTCTTCAAGTGGTGATCCTAGCTATTGCAAAAAAGTAAGCAAAAGAAATAAAAAGTATAGTGATTATAAAGGAAGAAGTAAAAGTGCCTGTGTTCATAAATGACATTACTATTTATATAGAAAATTCTAAGGAATCTATAAAACACCTTCTAAACCAAAAAGTAAATTTGGAATATCTGCAGAATTCAAGGATAATATACAAAAATATTTTGTATTTTTATATATCTGGCACTCAATGATTTAAATTTTTTTTTATTCCATTTATAATAGCATCAAATGTTGAGCACTGGGTGTTAAATGTAAGTGATGAATCACTAAATTCAGCTCCTGAAGCCCATATTACACTATATGCTAACTAAAATTTAAATTAAAAAATGAAAATAAATTTAGAATTAGTAATTAGAAAAGCATTAGGAATAATTTTAGTAAAAGAACATCAAAATCTGTAGGCTAAAACCTGTAAAGTATTGTTGAATTTTTTAAACACAAAAAACAGTCAGATGTAAATATATCTTATTAATTGGAAGATTCAATATGGTTGAAATGTCATATTTCCCCAAACTGGCTATAAGTATAATGCAAGTATTGTCAAAATTTCAATACTTTTTCTTTTCCTTCTTTTTCTTTTTTATAATTGACAAGGCAATATAATTTATATAGAAATGCAATAACCTAGAATAACCAAAGCAATTTTAAAATAAAGAAAACAAAGTTAGAGGACTTTCACTACCTATTTTCAAAATTTTCTACAAAGCTAAGGGTGGTACTGGCATAGCTTACATGGCTGATACTTAACAAAGGCACCAAAGCAAAAAATTGCACAATTTTGAAGAAAAAATTTCAAATAACCAGTATTAGTCATGAAATGGGGACATAACTAGAATACAAAGATATTTTTAGTTTTTATTTTGGAAAATTTCAAATATGTACAAAAGTAGAAAAAATAGAATAATGAATCTGAATGTACCCATCAACCAGCTTCGGTAATTACTAACTCATGGCTAATTTTGTTTCATCTCTATCCTCCATCCACTCCCCCAAGTCTAGATGATTTTGAAGCAAAGCTCAGACATCAAATTATTTCATCTGTAAATAGTATGTATCACTAAAAGAGAGCGTCTATTTTTAAAGATGGTCACTATATCATCATCATACTTTTCAGTATTCATATTTGTTTTTGTATTTCCCAGTGATCTTATATTTTTTTAGCTTGTTTGAATCCATATAAGAACCATACATTGTTATTGGTTGAAATGTCTTTCAGTTTCTTTTAATGAATAGTTTCCCTTCTCTCTTTATCTCCCCCTTCTTCTCTATAATTTTTTGTTGAAATGGTGTCTTTTGTCCTGTGGTTTGCCCAAACTCTGGATTTTGTTGATAACATCCTACAGCCTCAATTTAATATGTTCCTCTGTAGTCTTCATTTTGCTGAAAATTGGCAGTCAGATCCAGAGTTTCGTAAGAGTCAGATTCCATTATGTGATAAGACAACTTAGTTCATAGGTGACATCATGTACTTCTGTCAAGATCTGATTCTCTGTTTTTGTGACATAACAGCCATTGATAATCATTGCCTACATCAATGAATTCATTAGGGGTGAAAATGGTGATATTACATCATCAAAAAATTGTCAGGGAATATTCTGTGTATCCTCGTACCAATATATCAACAACACTAAATAAAATAGACCGTACTCTTGGAATATATATTGTGGAAATTGTGTCTTGAATCAGTAAGACTAATTACAATACAAGAAATTGAAAAGGTTGTTAATGAAATATCTATGTTTTAGGGACATTTTCCCAAGCCTTCAAGGAACAGACAATTCCTTTGTTAAAAAGTGTTTCAGAGCACTGAAAAAAATTAAAAATTTCACAGTTCATTTTATGAAGCAATAATCATTTTGATATGAAACCAAGTAAGAGAGTAATAAAAAAAGAAAATTATAAACCAGTTTCACTGTGAGGATAAAAAATAATTAGCAAAATGAATTCAGCAATATATTAAAATAACTTCAAATAATAACCAATTGGGATGGATCCAGAAATACAGAGCCGGTTGAACATCAGAAAATTACTTATATTCTAAGACAAAACAGATGGATGTTCTCTCTCACTTCAATTATTTACTATTGTTCTCATATTCTACTCAGTGCAAATAAAATGTAAGGTTGTTTAATATTTGAAGATGATATGATGGTATATCAGAGAAAAAAATGATTTCTACTGAATAACTGTACACAATAAAGAAAATACAAATAAGTAGGCTGGAATAAACTTAATATACAAAACCATTGCCTTTCACATTTGCAAACAATAACCACTTACAATAATGGAGTAAATACTGTAAAATCAATAGCAATAAAATATAAAATAAGAATAAATATTATGAGAAACTCACAAGATATAAATAGAGAAAAATTTTAAATGCTCTTGAGAAATCCAAAAAGATGAACAAATAAAAGCATACCATGTTATTAGATAGGGAGATTAAACATCATAGAAATGTTACTTCTCCTTAAATTAATCTATAAATGTAGGGCAATATTAATTCCCAAATTTTTATGGAGCAACAGACAAGCAAGAATACCCAGGGCAAAAATATCTGAGAAAAAAAATCATTATATTAAAAGACATTAAAACATTATAAAGACACTACAATTAAAGTAGTGTGGTAGCAGCACACTGAAGATATAATCAATGCAGTAGAATAGAAAGTACCAAAATGGACCCAAATGCATACAAAAATTTCATATATGTTAAAGAGCATCTCAAATCAGTAAGACAAGATGGCTTATGCAATGACAACTAGATAGCCATTTGGAAAGCTGGATCCATCTTATCCCTTAAACAATTAAAAAAAAAAAATGAAGGATTTTATGAAACATAAAAGTGTTAGAAGAGGGGCGCCTGGGTGGCGCAGTCGGTTGAGCGTCCGACTTCAGCCAGGTCACGATCTCGCGGTCCGTGAGTTCGAGCCCCGCGTCAGGCTCTGGGCTGATGGCTCGGAGCCTGGAGCCTGCTTCCGATTCTGTGTCTCCCTCTCTCTCTGCCCCTCCCCCGTTCATGCTCTGTCTCTCTCTGTCCCAAAAATAAATTAAAACGTTGAAAAAAAAAAATTTAAAAAAAAATAAAAAAAAATAAAAAAAAAAAAAAGTGTTAGAAGAAACTATCTTCAAAAACTTCCAGAATGTCAAATTGGGGAAGATATGTCAAACAATGACACATCTAAAAGAAAAGCTTGATAAAAGACCAACTAAGCAAAGATGCTTACAGCTAGTATTATAAATAATGTCTAAATATCTCCCAAATGTGTGAAATATAGGGAAAGTCCAGACATAGTATGAGTTCCTCTTCTGTAACTCCTTTGTCAAAATAATGTGCTAATTATCTTTGCCACTCTGATAGATGAAAAATAATATTTCCACATAATTTAAGCTCATGCTATGTGTTTTTAATTTAAACCCTCTGTATTCATTTCAAGAAAAAAAGACTACTTTCCTTATTTTCTATTGCAGGTGGATACAAAGCTTTGGTTACATTGAAAATACCTTCAAACTTGGAATCAAAGTGGGCTGGGTCCAAAACGCTGCCTGCCATTTCTTCAATATATAATTGTACTTAATATTACTGAGCTTGAGCTCCTCCATCTGTGAAAAAGCACTAGTAATATCTACTTCACAGGGTTCTTGTTAGAAAGAAAATGAGACAACCCTGTGAAGCTCTGAGTACACAGTAGGAATTTGACAGGTAATACCTTTTTTACTCTCTCCTTTGCTTGCCCTCACACGTAGGGCAGCTACATTTCTTCAGAGGGCAAGCTGATCTGGATGGGAAGAAAGCACTTTAAAAACACCTTAGACTCCCACAATGTTCTAAGGGAAAAGAAGCAGAGAAAATAGCTAAGAGAACCCATTCGATTTACAAATGGTAAAACTGAAGCCCTTAGGAACAATTCCAGAGGAATCCCACAAAGATGTGGATGAAGGATGACAGTTTCCTCCCACCCTCCAGAAATCATCAAACCACAGTCACTGCAAAAACTTCAAAGCCCAAACTTGAACAAGCTTTTGGCTGGTTGTTCCATGTCCTATGAAATCCCAATAATCCAGTCTCCTCCATAAACCATCCAAGGTGGCAGTCCAGGAGTTAAAGAAAAAATTTTTTTTTTCTTTTGCTAGACTATGTCCTTTCTAGAATTGCATAGACAAGTTTGTAAGAGTTAACGCTGAGAATGCCTCTTGGACATAGCACAACGGCTCCACCTTCAGCTCTCAGACCGAAGAGGACTTTTGCAAAACTGCTTCTGTCTGAGTCCTCAGAAAGCACATCTGAAATATAATCTCTTCTCATAAAATTTAAACCACACAATCTTTCACTGTTAAGTACTGCAGTCCAGAATATTTACCCACTGTCCATAGGCGAAATGAACAGTAAGAGTCTCAAGGTGAGCTATACTGATATTAAATAGACAAGATAAAAAATGTATTATGTTTTATTTAAATTCTTCAGGATGCATGTCTTGATGTCATATTCTTTATAGTTACAGCAGAGTCTGATAAGCTCTTTCAACAAATTCTCCTGTTTTTCACTCCATTAGATTTATAGTCTTATAATTGAGGAAAAGGTTAATTCTCGCCTGCCAAGCAGGGCGATTCATAAATTACCAGCAATTTTTTAATATCCCCCTAAATACATGCCAGTTTTGGGAAGGGAATTTCAAAATAAAATTCTATGAAGGGGAATTAGTTGGGCCTTCAAGACTTATGTCTACCAACAAGTAGTGGTAAGGAATATTAGTTTATAAAAAAAAAAAAAGCAAATGACCAAAAGATAATTCCATAGGATGAAACTCCCAAATCTAAGTAGAATTCTAAAGCAGTATATATAACTACCTAAAGAGTGGACAAATCTTTCTTCCATCACATATTTTGTGGTAATATATTAAAGAAAAGTAAGAAAATGCCCAATTCTTTGCAAATTGTAGCATAAATGAGGGAATTAGTCACTTTTCTACATTAAAAGATATCAGTAGATGTCAATTTTAAGCAAATACATACTTGAACACTGAATCTTTCAAAATCCGATTATGAGAGTATATTTGTTTCTAATTTTCTCCCTATTTTCTTCTTCCCAGATCAACCAAATTCCAGATTTCTGAGTCTCATTGAAAGGAAGTCATAGACATTTAGGGTTATTTAATTGTGTTTAGGTAAGGACAACCAGAAAATTAAATGTATTTGCTATCCTAGAAAGTTTCTACTACACGCCTCCTAATGATGGCTGGAATTCTTGTCTTTTTGCCTTCAGACTGTTTACAAGCCTAGAAGCAGTAGTTGCTACAGGGAAATGTGAGTTTTGTGTATCTTAAAGACCCTGAAATGGGATAATCCCACCACCGCCCACCAGAGCAAGGACTGATACCAACTCCAAACGTCACTTTTGTCAAAACTCAAAGTGTCCAAGTCCTTGCCCACTTAAAATTTCATTTGTAATAGTAATAGTTGAAATTTGTACAGCAACTGATATGTGCACACCTTCCTGATAAATATTCTTAAAATGTTTTCTAATCATTGTAATGATCTAAAGACTCAGTTTTCTAATTATCCTTCCTTCTGTCATTGAGAAAACCAAGCCTTAAAGAAATTAAACAAATCCAGAGTGATGTAGATGGACCAGAAGTCCACTCTTAATCCCTCTGCTCTATACACATATTATTCCCAGCAATACTCATAATAACCTTGTATGTAAATGAGTGTGCAATTCAATTCAACAGATATTTTTGACCCATTTATATTTGACAGACATGCCTGATGAAAATGAAGCACAGAAATGATAAAGGACTTGCCTAAGATCTCAGAGCCAATTCACAAGTGTTGAAAGTACAATTCATGCACTGAAACTAGAACTCATCTTCTGGAATCAGACATGTGCATGTTCAAATCCTGGCATCACTGCATGCTAGCTATGTAAACTAGCTCAAGTTATCCATTTCTATGCTGTGGTTTTCTCTATAAATGAGTTGGGGAATAATAATAGTTGGCCAAGCTGCTAAGAGTGTTAAAACTACTATATAAAAAGAATCTAGTAGTGCATAAAAGCAAGTAGTATTAGTTTTCATTCCAGGATCTCTTGGGACAGTGAGAAATTGTCCCAGGTTATCTCAACATTTAGTGACCTTGGTTTTTCTGCTTGCCCCAAACATGAGAAATTTACCATCCTAGAAGAATGAGCATGGACAATGGTTTTTCCCAAGTATCTAATAGAAATAATGTGGAAACACAATAAATGCCTAACCTCCCTTGCTCTAGCTACTCTCCTCTTCCCCCTTCTCCTCCTTCTTCTCTCCCTCCTCCACCTCCTGCCCCCACTCCTTTTTTCTCTCTCTGTCTCTATCACATACACACATACACACACACACACACACACACACACACACACACACACACACAGTGTCCCACCTGTAAGTGGAACCATTAATAAGATTAAAGTGTTTCACTCAATAAAAATAAGACAATAAATACAAACTCTACAGAAAGATGCTTGATTCAAGTGTTATTTTTTTTTCTGATGATAGAATAATATCTAACAATGATAAATAATTCTCATTTGGCTAATTATTTCAATTGAAAAAATTAGAAGTTATAATGCCTTTTTTAAAGCCCTTTCCTCTTTGGCTTCATGTCAAATTTGAAAGACAGCCACACCTACATAAGACCTTTTACTAAATAAGAAAAAAATCCAGGAGTTACCAGTAAGATTTTCATTACTGAGACAATATTAAGGAAAGGCTTTTCCTTCCTGAAATCCCTCACCAAGACCATTCTTTAGCAGAAAAGTTCTGGGTTATGTTAAAAAGGCAATTCCTCCCAACACTGTAGTTCATCCAATTTTAGAGCCAGAAGACACAAAAGAGACTGTATAGCTACCATAGAGCCTAGATACTATAGAACCTGCCCAGCTTTTGTTCCCTCTTCTGAGAATTTATTCCCACCAAACACTGGAGTAGACCTTTCAGTCATGTTTGTAATAAATGATTCTTCCCTAATAAAGTACATATTCTTGAACCAAGGTGGGAAATCATATTAGACTTTAGCCTCAAACATGCTAATTAGTCTCTGGAGTTGAACTAGAAGCTAGATTAGCCATCTTTGTTTTTTTTTTATTTTTTAATATATGAAATTTACTGTCAAATTGGTTTCCATACAACACCCAGTGCTCATCCCAAAAGGTGCCCTCCTCAATACCCATCACCCACCCTGCCCTCCCTCCCACCCTGCCCTCCCCCCCACCTCCCATCAACCCTTTAACAGTCTTTTTTGCTTTGGCTCTCTCCCCCTCTAACCTCTTTTTTTTTTTTTTTTTTCCTTCCCCTCCCCCATGGGTTTCTGTTATGTTTCTCAGGATCCACATAAGAGTGAAACCATATGGTATCTGTCTTTCTCTGTATGGCTTATTTCACTTAGCATCACACTCTCCAGTTCCATCCATGTTGCTACAAAAGGCCATATTTCATTTTTTCTCATTGCCACGTAGTATTCCATTGTGTATATAAACCACAATTTCTTTATCCATTCATCAGTTGATGGACATTTAGGCTCTTTCCATAATTTGGCTATTGTTGAGAGTGCCGCTATAAACATTGGGGTACAGGTGCCCCTATGCATCAGTACTCCTGTATCCCTTGGATAAATTCCTAGCAGTGCTATTGCTGGGTCATAGGGTAGGTCTATTTTTAATTTTCTGAGGAACCTCCACACTGCTTTCCAGAGCGGTAGATTAGCCATCTTTGATCATGTGCATACCAATCCAGAGGCGGGAGTTCATGGTATTGGAGAAAAAGAAAATAGCAAATTTAAGAAGAGAGCACATGTGTATTGACAAAGGGATGGGAAAAGAGTGGAAAAAAATACCTTCTTCAGATCTTGACCATTTTCCAGTTCCAGGTTATTAGAAATTCATGAGGCCAAACTCCACTTTCTGCCCTTAATTTCCATGCCTACTCATGATTCTTTCTGGTAATTTCTTTAACCCTTAAGTTATGTTTGTTTACAGCAACAAATAATCTCTCTAAAATATTAGACCCATGCTTTCTTCCAATGCCATTCTTCAGAGAGAGACCCAGAAGGGAAAAGTTCCAGCCCATTTTCACACACATAATTAGCAGAAATGAATTCAATTCTTTTGTTCATAAATCTTCTTTCTACAATACTAATTTCATTAATTCTCAAAAATGCTAGAATGGAAGCATGAGAAACCCAAATACCATATTCCACAGAATCTAAGATCTATCATTTGTATGACATATCAAACAAATTAACTATGACACATTGCTAAGATGCCAACGATAGTAAGAGACATTCATTTTTCAAATATATTAAAATGTGAACTAAAATGCTCACTTGAGATGCAGTGAAAATAGTAATATAAGGGAATCACTGAGTTTGGAACAGGGTAAGGTGAAATATATTAATTTTCATCCCTGTTTGGGAAGAACTTGCCATAAGGTTTCAAGTAGGAAGATGAATATAATGGTATGCCTATTTTAAAACCCACTCTACACATGTTGCCAACAGTGAAGAATCTTAGCCAAGCCCAGAGTGCTTCAAAGATGGATACAAAGGGCACTTTTAAATACTCTCTTGATTTTCACATCCTCCATTTGATTGATGTTGAAGTCTTAACACTACTCTAGGAACTGAAATAGAGGAAAGTGAGGTGGGAAGAGAGAAATAAAGTAGGAGCCCTGTGTCTCACCTTCAGGTATTATTCTTTAATCAGTAATATTTATTAAGTTCTCACTCTGGGTCAGGCACCATTTCAATACTGGGCCTATAGCACAGAACAAGAGAAATATTTGTCATACAAATCTGTCATACAGCAAACATTGTAATGGAAGAAACATGATAAACAACAAAATAAAATTAAAGTGCCATGGAAAACCATTAAGTAATTTAAGTCCTTAAGAAAAATAAAGCACAGTCAGGAGTCACTCCTTAAAAAACAGTTTAGAAATGAGTGTCACATGCATGAAACAATTTTGCAAATCCTTTAAGAGAGTAGGTGACTAAGTGCCAATGTGAGTTTGGACACTTAGTATACTAGAATTCAGAGAAACTCTCCCAAAGGCTCACTTTAGCCTTGAACTTTGACCTATGAACCCCATCACTTCATGACTCTGCAGAAGTCCTGATTCAAAGACATAGTACTTGATAAGAAACAGCTACTCTGCTGACATGTCAACTCAACAAGTGGGAATCAGTTGCACATAAACCCTACTCCTGATTTTCATAGGGTAGCCAGGACTGGTCACTCTAGTCTTTCTTGCCCTGTAACTGAATCTTCAAATATGCCAGAAGGCAAGCTTTTACATATGTATCTGTGTTCACTGTCTCAAAGTCAGTGTACCTTTCCTTACTGAGAAATACCATCTCTGTCTAACTGCTTGTCCAGAGGTATTCTTCATTACTGCTCAGAGCAACACTATGTAATTCCCAGGACAGCAACCTAAAGCAAAGTCTTATCTCTACTATCACACTACCTGTCCAGGGTTAGCAGATTGTTTAATTATCAGTTGTAGACAAAAGAAAAATTTAAACTTCTCAAAAGGCCTGAAATCCCTTTCCAAGATCATTTTTAATTTTTTTATTTAAAAAAATATATATTAATATTTATTAATTTCCAAAAACCTCAAGCAATAGAGACGATGAATAGCATACTTGTTCCTTAATAGCCCAATCTTCAGAGAAAATTACTCTTGCAAGTTTCATGTGTATTCTTACATAATGATTCTGTGTTTTCTTTCTTAACACATATATAAACGCAAATGGAGATTTCTATATGGGTAATCTTCTATAATCTGCTTGTTCACTCAAACATTAACTATAGATACCTTTTTCTATAAATATACACAAATGTCATGTTCTTTTTAGGAGCTACATAGGAGTTTATTGTATGGAGTTACTATAATATATTAAACTGCCATCATATTGATGAGAGTTTAAGTTCTCTCCAGTTTTGAGTTAAACAATGATGCTACAAAGAACACACATGTCCTTGCATGATGTATTTGATGATGTATTTGTGTGTTTCTACACACAAATACATCACTCCTGAAATTTGAATGTCTAGATCAAAGAAAATGCATGTTTTAAATTTATCAAGATAGCCACATTGACTATGAAAAAGAATGTACTAATAGGCATACCATTGTCATGTTAGGAGATTGCCTATTGTCCCACACATGCACCCAAACTGGTTTTTATCAATCATTCTCACATTTAATTAAATGATGTGATCACTGAAAACAATTATATCATTACAATATTTACCAAAACATCATGGTATTCCCTACAATAATTATTCCTTTAATTTTTTTTTTAAGAAAACAAATTCACCCTTACAAATAATATATATTCTGGTAGAAAACTTAGAAAATAAATAAACAGTTAAGGAAAAACAAAACATCTGGTGTGAGCTAAGGTGGAGAGAAGAAGATACAGATTCTCTCTCCAAGGGATTACAACCAAAAATTCTGAAAAGAATGAAAAATGCATGACTTGAGGAATCTGAAAAGTAAAAAATTTTTAAAAAAACATTTATTTAAAAAAAACGATATCTGTATCTATGTATCTATAGATAGACTCAGATATAGACATAGACAGCAGGTGGATTGAGGACTAAAATCAGAATTTAAATCATGGTCTGCAAAGTGGGAGGCTCCAGTCATGAAGAACTTTGTAACAGCAGAAAAACCTAAAATCTGAGGGAAATAAATCTTTGGGACCAGAGTTACTGGGAAAAAAGACCCTGTAATTCAGAGAACATGGAAGAAATCTCAGAGAGGATAGAGCTGGAGAAAGGGATTCCTCTAACTCTGTGTATGAAGTGACATAAGTCCTGACCTGCCTCTAAGCCACACACACACACACACACACACACACACACACACACACAGAACAGACTCAAAGAAAATAACAAAGGCTTCAAGAAGTGAACTACCATATAAACCACTGCCCAGGTTCAAAACTAACCCCCAAGAGGCTCATGTGCCAGACTGAACCAAAAAGCATAGAAAAGGTTTGAAAACTGAACTGACATTCACCCTCAGAAAGAGAATCAGCACTTGTGGTCTGAACGTAACAAGGTTGATTGCCCGCTTAAACAAACAAATAACATTCTGCAGAGGATTTCACAGGACCCAGAGTCTACCAACATAATATTCAAAACATCCAGGATACAATCCAAAATTATTCAACACACAAAGAATCAAAAATATCCAACCAATACCCAAGAGAATAAGCAACAGATAACAAGCCTGAGATACCCAGGTGTTAGAATTACAAGAGATTTTGAAGCAGCTATTATAACAATCCTCCACGAGGTAAAGGTGGACATTACTGAAATTAATGGAAAGATAAAAATTCTCAGAAGCAAATTAAAGCTATAAAAAAAAAAGAACTCAATGGAAATTTTAGAACTGAGAGATACAATAACTTAAATTAGAAGTCATTGGATGGGTTCAATAACAGAATGGAGATGAAAGAGGAAAAGAGCCAGAGAAACTAAAGATAGAGCAATAAAAAGTATACAATCTACACAAAAAGAAAAAGACTGAAAACATAAATAAACAGAGCCTCCAACCTGTAGGACGATATCAAAAGATCTAGCATGTTATTGGAGTACTGGAGTTCCAGAAAGAAAGGAAAGAAGAAATTGGTGTAGAAAATATCACCAAGAATCCTCAACCAGAGATGATCCATTTTAATATTTGATGTAGATTCTTCTAGGCTTTTTTCCATACACATAAACACACACACAGACACACAGACACACACAGAAACAGGGTACTAGAGTAACTGCTCCTAGTAAAATTTTTTTCCTTTAATGCTTTATGAGTGTTAGTATATTTCAGTAAATGTACATTTGCATAATAATTTTGAATGGCTAATAGCTCATTGGATAATGTAGCCATAATTTACCATTTTTACTTAGTTTTCTCCCTCTTTTTTAACTATTATAAAGATTCCACACTTATCCTTATTGCCAAATCTTTGTCACATCATTGTTTTCTTCACTTATATTCCTAAAAATAAAATTGCTATGTAAGAGATATTCATTCAACCAATATTCAGTCAACAAACATTTACTGAGTAGTTAATATAAACTAGGTACTGCCCATATGTGGAGGTACTGCGGTCTCTAGCCTTGTCAATTCTAAATATCATCAACAACAGTTAGTCAATCTTGAATGACAACATTTTAAAATGTGCACACTTCGGCTTCTATGGGACAATTAAAGTTGGTCTCAAGAGGTCACTGATGGTATACGGTAAAGGCTCCAAAAAATTCTTTAAGAGCCTAGAGTCAAATAATTGAACATCAAGAATACAAAAAACATGTTGATTCGCTTTCTTGCATATTCTTCTTCTTAAATAACATGAAATATCTTTTAGCAGCTTCAAAACCAGTTCATGTCAGAGCCACCCATTTTCTCAGTGGTGATCCATATACTATATTAAGTGGCCTCAATCTTGGATCAGTGCTACAATTATCTAATTGGCTGCAATTATTTAGTCATTTCTGCCAAACAACCAAATTTTATAAATTTTCAGATTGCTTTCTAAAATGTTCTATAGAAGGGGCACCTAGGTGTCTCAGTAGGTTAAGCATCCTACTTCGGCTAGGTCATGATCTCGCAGTCCTTGGGTTCAAGCCCCGCTTCAGGCTCTGTGCTGACAGCTCAGAGCCTGGATCCTGTTTCGGATTCTGTGTTTCCCTTTCTCTTGGCCCCTACCCGACTCACGCTCTGTCTCTCTTTTTCAAAAATAAATAAACAATAAAAAAAAATTCTTGAATAATAGTAAAAATAAAATGTTCTATAGATCATTGAAAATAGATTGTTATTATTACCTAAAAGTTGATTCCCAACAAGTTAACCAATTTTCCTATATTCTTTATCTTTTTTAATGGTTTATTTATTTTTGAGAGAGCGCAAGCCGAAGAGGGGCAGAGAGAGGGGGACAGAGGATCCTAAGCGGGCTCTGTGCTGACAGCAGGGAGCCCAATGTGGGGCTGGAACACACAAACCCTGAGATCATGACCTGATCCAAAGTCAGAAGCTCACCTGGTTCAGTTGGTGCCCCACTCCTGTATTATTTTAAAAACTAATCTCCACTTGCATGCTCTCTCTCTCTCTCTCAAAAATAAACAAACATTAAAAAAAAAAAAGAACTAACCTTTGTGAAGACAAACTGGTGGTAAGAGAAGAGCACAGGGCCTATCTTAATCTGGGATGTTCTTATCCTTAGCTAGGACAGTAATACTCAACTATTTTGGTCACTCCTTCCTTTGTGACCTCACTTTATCTTAAATGTACTCCCAGCATAGCACATATGAAACAATTTACAGGATTATATTCTTTTGATTCTGTCTCTCACAGTATACACTGAACCCTTTAAGGACAGGAAATGAATCTTCTTCATTTTTATATTCCCACCAGTTGTCACAAAAGATGCTAGGTAACAGGTACAGTTAACCCAAAAGATACTAAGAACAGGCATGCTGATTTTTTTTCTTAACATATTTTGGTCTCCTTCCTCACTGCAAATGCAAAAGATATTCCACTTAAAAATAAAGTGAATTAAAACAATGGATGGTTGCCAGGTAAAATGCAGAACACCCAGTTAAATTTGGATTTTAGAAAAAAAACATTTCTTAGGAATAAGTTTGTCCCAAATACTGCATGTTTCTCTAAAATTCAAATTTAATTGAACATCTCCTATTTTTATTTGCTAAATCTGGCAATCCCAAAATGAATGCAATTGAAATAACTCAAAATTTCCTAGAATATCACTCAAACCAGAGCAAGTTTCTCCCTGATCTAGGAAGTAAGAGTCTCTAAAACCGCCACAGATGGAATACGGAACTTTCCGGCTAACGCGCACTAGAGAAGTTTAAACTAGGGCTAGATAAGTCACCCTATCAGGAATTCTACAAACAGATTCCTGTATTGCTTAACAGTTTGGACAATGTCACTTCTAAGTCTTCACCTTTTTGCACATTATCGCTGTATTCCTGTGCTTTGATTTCTGGAGTCCTTACTGCTAGTGAAATGATAAAATCTTGAAGTTTAGTATTTTATTGATTCATCTCCACCAGTCAATCCTTGTGGCTTTGAATCATACATCTGTCTCTCCATGGGCAGGCTCCCTACCTTGTTCTGGAATGCCACCCTAGTGGCAAATCCTTTGGGAGAAAGGCCCATGTAGAGATCACAGCAGCTGCGTCGGTGCACAGCCAGACCCCATTTCAGAAGCTATTTGGTAAGCATAGATTTATTCCCCCTCAAATAATTCTTGCTCAGTTACCTTCCCCAAATCCCCAACTGCTGCCAAGGTTAATGCAAGCCCTGACTCTGCCTGTTGATTCTTATTAATTAAGCCAATCAATGATCTTGTATCATACAGTGTCTGTTTTTAATATAACCTATTTGACAAGGCTGTATTAATTTAGGAGAAATATGCACTGGCATTCTGGCACACATTTTTCCTAATTATTTTACAGCCCTCGTTCAGCAGTGAAATTAGTCTGTGGTTATCACAGTTAATGGAAGCCCATAGCTCTTAGCTAAGTGATCTTCACCAGTCACCTGATCTTTTCTTGCTCTCAGCTGCATAAACATGATTGCACTATCTATGCAGTCCCTGGTGAATGCATAATTTGAGCGTGGGTGTGAATGTTTTAGCAAAATCTCCTGCTTCTGTGTGTTTCTTTAAGTGGATGGGTAACAAGATTGGAAAGACAAGGCTGTGAAGGGAAAAGTAACACGATATCAGGAGATGGGTGAGAAGGTGCAGCTTCTGAGGATACAGAGAAAACTTGAAACCTGACCTTTGCAATTATGTATTAAAGGTCAGAAGATGGATTCTCCATAAAAAGCACATCGGGACATAAAAATCCTCTATGTCTTTGCTCATGATGCTCTTGAACCCTGCAGTGGCTATCCTACATTTTCCATCTTTCTCTTAAAAACTTGGTGGAGTTCTAGTCAAAACTACTAACACCTCTTCTACGTTCCCATTCACTATATTCATTCACTCACTCATTCATTCATTCATTCAAGTGCCTGCTGGACACCAAATGCTGTGAAAGGCACTGGGGACAAACCTCTGAGTAAAACAGAAATAGTCTTTTCCTTCATGAAACTTTGGTCTGGTCAATGAGACAGTAAATCAAACAAGTTCATTAAAATCAATAACCATAACTGTTAAAATGAGAGGAATGGGAAAAAGCAGAATGCTCTGATAGAAAATGACCAGGAGGGGTGCCTGGGTGGCTCAGTTGGTTGAGCATCCAACTCTTGATTTCTGCTCAGGTCGTGATCTCACGGTTTGTGAGTTCGAGCCCCACATCAGGCTCTGTGCTGATAGTGCAGAACCTGATTGGGATTCTCTCTCTCTCTCTCTCTCTCTCTCTCTCTCTCTCTTTCTCAAAATAAATAAGCTAAAAAATAAAAAGAAAAGAAGAAAAGAAAATGACCAGGAGGAACCAACTTTTCAAAGGGTTTCAAAGGAAGGCTTCTCTGAGGAGGCAACATGAGCTGAGACCTGAATAACCAGAAGGAACGAGCCCTTCTAAGAACTAAGAACAATCCAGCAAAAGAACTAGGGGGCAGGAATAAGCTTGGTATATTCCAGAAACCAAAAGTAGGCTAGATTATATGGAGACGAGGAAAGAGAGTGAGAATAAGATCCTCTATTAAGCCCATCTGTCATTGGAATCTAGGTTATAAATGGTTGAATGTATGTCTCCTTCCCCTTTGCCCACTGGATAATAAACAACTTAAGGGCAGAAATGATATAGTATTTGTTTTTCTTTACAGTGTCAAGTATGATGCTTTGTGTAAAGTAGGTGGTCAGAAACATTAATTGAATTTACCTGTACTTATTTATATGTATTATGAATTCCAATTATATCTGTGAAAAGAGAAAGCAGCTTGGTCTCTGGAAAACTAGCTAATTTTAATAGTTGATATTTATTGAACTGTTATTACCAGGCACTGTTCTAAGCCACTTACACATATTCATTTATGTAAGGTTTACAAAATCCCTATGGATAGATATTATGTTAACTTCCATTTTAAAGATAAGAAACTGTGGAACAGGTCAATAAACTAGGATTCAGAGAATAATAAGTGTGCAAGCCAGGATATAAATCTAGGCAGAAAGGCTCCACATACATGTCTTTAATCATGATGCTAATGATCCTAGCAGTCTAAATATGTCTTCAAAAACTAATTAAGCCATTGAGATACATTTGTACTTAATATTCTACAATTTAAACTGGATGCATGACAGGACATGAAAGGAATATACGTACCCTGAATATGTATTATTCAGAGTATGTGAAATATACCTTTAATAAATTTCCATCTCTGCTTCCTTGGTTATAAGAAAAGATTATCTAGTCATACTTCAATTGGTTTGAGTGTTGCTATAGAAACTGCTTTTCCTTAAGTTTGAAAAGTGGCTCTCTCAGCTTATAAGACACTCAGCTATAGAAACAGTAGAACACCACAGTCTTACCAACAATACCAGCACCAAAGGGTGACCTGGGGATATGTTAAGTTTTCCCCATTATTCCCCATCTTCTCTCCCTCTTTCCTGAAACCAAGTCAAATACAGAATCTAGATAAAATTAGTATGCTGGCCACACAAACCTAGTTTTAAGGTCAATTGTTAACTCCCTACTCTCCTGCAACCTGCTTACTTCCCCTAAGATGCTCCTAAATAAAGCTCTGCTACTTTCACTGCCCAGCAATGATAGGAAAGTTATTTCTTAGAAGACTGCTGTTCCTTGTTTATTGCCCTCTCGTAGGTCTTTTTCCTAGGGCATAGGCTAAAGCTAATGTAAAATACATTAATGACATTCAGAAAAGTAGGAATGTAAAGTTTTCCAGAAATAAATGAGAAGAAAGTGCTAAAGTTTTGGTAAAACAATTTATTTGTCATAGACACCCATCCTTTTATTCCTGTCATCTACTACAGCTCCTGGTACCCATTAAGTGCTCAATAAACACTGAATAAATATATGATGTCTCTGGTGCTTTGAGAGATAAATGTATGAAGGAAAGATGATAGGAAAGATAGGGAAAAATCATAAGGCTTCCCTGATGACTCCAGCCACAGCAATCCCTAATTCCTTTTGCACAAAACACCAGACCTACCCAATAAACATCTAAGATCATCTTTTGCAGTTGTTTTGAAACTGCTTTATTTTGTGATGGAGCATGTTAACCATGAGCTGATGTATTCATTTAGTTTTATTCATGTTGATATACTTTCTCTCCAAGTAGATGTTAAGACCCTTGTGGAGTCACTTCCCTTCTCACTGCTCTTTTAATATATCCTTTTTACTAACACAGTGCTGGGCATATTACAGAGGCTCAATAATATTTGTGTTGTGGGTGATAAATGCAGAGAGGTGGAAGGCTTTCTCAGTGGTCTTGTTCTTGAAGGGAATACCATTTTGTCTGTCAAGCTATCACTCTCACTCAAGAAAGAGATGGAAGGAAGGAAGGAAAGAAGAAAGGAAGGAAAGAAGGAAGGAAGGAAGGAAGGAAGGAAGGAAGGAAGGAAGGAAAAGAGAGAAGGGGGGGAAGGAGGGAAGGAAGGATTTATTTACCCAAAGTAACCAAAAGATAGTTAGGGTGAGAGATTGGATCATATTCTGTGTCTCTGAATTATTAGTCTTTTGTACTTTTTGCTGTATTATATGGTCAATTTTTGAGAGTCAATCTCTGTGGAGTTATAAATTTATTTTTGAAGCTTCCTGCAAATTTAAACTAAGTTAAAGACTGGGATTTTACTTTTCTTTCAAAAAGAAATTAAATATAAAATTTAGGGATGATAATCTTTGACAAACTAAGGCTGTCTTTGGTTAAAAGTACAAAATTGATGATGATGATGATGATGATGATGAAGATGATGACAATATTAAGGCCATAATGCCTAACTATAAACACTCTCTATAGAGAAAAAAAAGCTGATGAAGAACTGACCTCAAAGATTTACACATAGGGCTTCCAAAATATAAAATATTTCTCAAATTTATGAAAAAAATAATATTTTGCTTTTTTTTCATCCCTCAGAAAGGTGCTGACAGAATTTAAAACATCATCCAATTTCCATTTTTAATTGAGAAAAAAATTAACCAAGACATAAAACTGTCCTTTCACAGAAAGAACATTGCAAACACAAATTTTTCTAAATTGTTTTCTTTTATGATTTCTCATTTGGGATGGTGTTCATTGTTATTGTTGTTTTGTCTTACTTTGTGGTTCGCTCTCACTGTAAAGCATCATCCTAGAATGCTTCTGCTTTGGGAGCAAATCAAATAAGACTTTATTTTAGACTATCAGTTTGATAGTCCTAGAAAAGGAAGGGAAGTGTAACGGATGATTTAGGAAGCCTTCAGTATCAGTGTGAGCCTAGTTAAAAACAGAGCAGGAAAGTCTGGGAAAACAAGCAATAATGTTCTGAATACTTCATGGCAGAAAACAAACCTAAAGGCTATATCCCAAGGGCAACCAATAGACCTAAAAGAGAAAAACAAACAAACAAATCAGGTTGCACTGATTTTTATTTTCAGATAAATGTCAATAAAATTCGAAAGCTATTTTTTAAAAAACATAAAAATGTAGAAAGGCAAATTGAAGTAGAAAGGCAAATTGAAGTAAATCAAACTTTTGCATCTGGAAGGACTCCATGGAGATCAATTTAAGACAACTAACATCCAATGTAAAAAATAATTTATATGTACATAATATATATTTACTTATGTTTAATATATCAATTGTTTATATACTATAAGTGTATACAATAAAAATTGTTTATTTAATAATGTATAACTTATAAATATATATAACATATATAAATTGTTTTTATATAGGATGCTGGCCTGTATATGTGTATATATATATATATTTTTTTCTAAGAACTCTAATATATACTTACATATATATATGTAAGTATTCTAAGAAGACCCTCTGTAAAATAGAAGCAAGACTAAGCACATTACTCATATGTCTTATTAAAACAATGTGAGACGTTTAAAACTGGGCTTGCCATTTCTCTGGCAGGAAAAGAAATTTAGCCAATTTAAGATTGAAAAGAAAGATGGGCCCTACATGCACATATCAAATGGAAAGTAAAAAATAAAGTAACTGAGTCCAGGAATTTCAAATTCAAAATCCTGGAGCTCTGTGGAAAAAGAGAGAGGAGAGGCCTGATGAAAAACAGAATCTAACCACACAAGTGACAATAAATGTGTGCTCATGTGAAGGATCATAGCTTCTCTCCTGAGAATACGTCTCTGAGTTGGAGATGGGGAGGGTGGTTTGCAAGGCACAATATATGTCAGGTAGGCCTGAGGCACACATTCTTATGGATGCCTCTGCTTCAGTCCCCTTGACGAGATCATGATCCAGAGAGTCCTACCCCCTCTGGATCTCTCTGAAGAAAACACATCTATTTGATTCCTTAGTCCATTGGTTTTCATTCACCCAACACCTTGGACTCCACATTTCATCTCTGTGGATTTGGGACACAGTGTATATTTCTCTTTGCCTCTGCAGACTTTTCTGATCTCTGGACATTATCCTTAGTTATTCAGATTTACTGTGCCAGCCTCATCCCCTCAGCCATTAGTTACCTCTCTACAACCCACTTCCAGTATTCTTGGCTCACAACACCCATCAATGAAATGCAGCATGATACAGTAGAAGGAAATTTTAGAGTCAGACAGATCTGGGTCTACTCCAGTTGTATCCTTGTAGAGTCACCACCTGGATTTACAATAGTTTTAAAAACCTGACTCATTGTCACATCACCTTTGCTCAAAAATTACAGTTATTATTATTATCTGAATTCCAGGCTTGACTGGAATTCCAGGTTGGCTTTCATTCCAACCTGCTATTTTGCCAGTTTTGATCCTCTGTGGAACTAAGTAAAAAAATAATCTGAATTATTCTTCATTCATTCATTCATTCAAAAAGTATTTTGCTGGATGTCTACTAAGATGTCAGCCTCTGTGGGAGGCACTGGAGATGCAGCAAGGAGCAACAGAGAGATCCAGACACAATGCCCTCCTTAATTCATAGCTGCGAATGCTATGGTAATAAGTGCACAAAGAAGTGGAGGGGAGTGTAACCTATTCTAGGCAAAGAGGAGGTCAGAGAAAATCCTAGGAAAAGTTGCTTCAAGCTGAGACCTAAACTATAAGTAGAATGAGTTATTCAAGCCAAAATAGCAGAAAGCATCTCAAAAGGAAAGAACTATGTGTGCGAAGGCCAGAGGGGGAAAGATTGGGCACATCTGAGGACCAGGAGACAGCATGGCAGGCCAAAGTAAGACACTCAAGGGAAAGAGGGTCACTGTTAAACATATAAATAGCAAAGGGGTCGAACTGGAACCATAGAAGGAGCATAATAAGAAACCACTCCCAAGTCTCTGAATTTTTCAATGGCCCAGTGAAAAAGGGAGTACAGAATCTTTAGACAGAACAGGAAAAACAGGTTTCTTGCACAAAATTGAGCTGTACACAGACAGCAATATTGGGAAAATAATTACGTCCCAGAGAGTTCCTATTTTGTAAATACATCTCTACCCATTTTAGGGACATTTTAAGGCAGCACCTGACAACTAAATAATTCTCAGCCACCATGTGTCAGTCGACCTCATAATTTTCTGGCCACAAAATCCTTCCCTCTTTTGTGCTCCCATGGAAACATGCTCCTAAACCTCTTTTAACATTTCACAAACTTGACTGTAAATACCCACTTATTTATGTAGGTTCCCATGTAAACTGGGACTGTATTATCTCCAGTGTCCAGAACAGTGGGACACAAATTAAATGTTCAGTAAAAACTGTATTCATAAATTTTTCCCATGCCTGGCATATTGTCCCCCTCCCACTTCTTTCTTTGTGAATAACCTATCTTTCAGATAAATAGATGGCCTTTCTGTGTATTTCCTCAAAACCTTACTTATCACTGTCTCTACCCGCCTATATTGTAGTTGTCTCTTTTCTTTTCTCTACCTATCAGGTAGACACAAAGAATCACATCTAGTTTACAATGCCCCTAGGACCAATAGAACATGCTTAATAAATATGGGTTAATTAACCAATGTGTTGAATTCATGAAAAATAAACTTGCTCATAAGGCCTATCAGCCTCATGTTCATTTTATAGACAGTGAGATCTGTCCAATCAGCAAATTTACACCAGTATGACATTTAGCACTCACCAAGTCTGAGTTGTAACTATGGAACTTATCCCAAATTTGGCTAATTATCTATGGCAGATCTATAGATCTATCCTATCTAATTAAGGAAGAATTATTGGCATTTAGATTTTTGTTTCTTTGTCTGATTTTGGTTGATTCTGTAAAGGAAAATACTGTGGCATTAATATAAGCCATTAAATAAAACATAAAAGACATAAAGGCATAGTATCCTAAGTACCTAGAAAGGGAAATCAAGCAAGAAACTCCACAAAACCTATTCATCACAAAAGAGCAGAAAACCGCAAATTAATTATAAGACTCTCTGGGGGCTGAAAATAAGTGAATAAGTGCTAACAATGCTACAAAATACTTAACAACCATGAGCCTAAATTTGTTCTTTTAACAGAAAGAATCAGGCCATTTTATCCCAGGAGTGTTTGTCTATGTGTAAGCAATGGAACATTCTCTGTGTGAGGATGACCATGTAGGTTTGGGCTGAATGCCTCATCTTCCTCTGCAGTTAACATGTGTGACAATGAAGAAACTGGTTCCACCTGTTTAATACAGTGTTTTCCAAACTGTTTAACCTCAAAAATTTTTTTTCTCCTTCCCTTAACACCAGTTAATACTTAAAGAAAGTAATATTCCCCAAAATACCCTTTGGAAAATACTTGTGTATGCAGTGGGAGACAGGGAGTAGATAAAAGAGAAAATCTATCCCAAGAGGAGATACATACTAGTAGGTCTATAACCACATGCAAATGTAAAACCTGTCTGGTAGAGCACTCTCATTACCGCCTTCAATTCTGCTACCTGAGATATTTCTGTGTCTCCTAAAATCAAGACAAGTTAGTCCATAAGGAGGACTGTAGGGGCTGACTGTCCTCCCTAAAAATGAAATAAAGCTAGTTTGATATGAAGTTAGAAATTCCAACTGCTTTAATAATACAGTTTCCGTTGTCAATCACATCTTTAATAGATGCATAGCCCCCAGCAACCTCCTAGTCCATTTTTTGGATGCTTTGTACAAAATGTGCTGAGAATTTCTTTTTCTCCCTTGCCGCTCTAACTTGGTATGACATTGTCTATTTCAAACACATGGCTAATGACATTTCTGGGGATTTAGAGGTAGGAAATACAGAAAGGCCTACAGAAAAAAATGACAGTCATCAAGTCCTCCAGATAAGAGCTGCGCAGGTAGCAGACGTGATTTCCCATGACTGAGCTGCAATTTTTAAAACTTAGTGTTGCAGACTGAATGTGTGCATCCCTGAAAAACTCCCAAGTTGAATCCTCATTGTGATGATATTAGGAAGTAGGGCCTTTAGGAGGTGATTAGGATTAGATGAGGTCATGAGAGGAGCCCCAGTGAATGAATGGCCTTTGTGCCCTTATAAGAGTCCCAAGGGAGCTGGCTTCCCCTCTCTGCTCTCTGCCATATGAGGATACAATGGGAAGATGACAGTTTGCAACCCAGAAGTGGGTCCTCGGCGCAGCTCAACATTGTGGCACCCTCGTCTTGGAGTTCCAGCCTCCAGAACTGTGAGAAATAAATTTCTTTTGTTTACAAGCCACCCACCCAGTCTATGGTATTTTTGTTATAGCAGCCTAAATGGACTATGACTGTTAGTAACATAATCCAAAACTGTATTCATAATGAAGAAAAGGGGTGCCTGGGTGGCTCAGTGGGTTGTGTCCAACTTTGGCTCAGGTCATGATCTCGTGGTTCGTGAGTTTGAGTGTCACATCAGGCTCTGTGCTGACAGCTCAGAGCCTGAAGCCTGCTTTGGATTCTGTGTCTCCCTCTCTCTCTCTCTCTGCCTCTCTCTCTCTCTTTCTCTCTCTTTCCCCCCCAAAAATAAACATTAAAAAAATTTAAAAATAATAATAATGAAGAAAAAAACCTATTTATAAAACACACCACTTGTGGGTTGATTTTGGCATTTTCCAGGAGCTTTCAGATGTACAGAGCATCAGTGACAGACTTCCTTTAAGTGACAACTTTTCTTGGGAACTTTGTCGAGGTGTGCTCCATATTTAAGCATTTTTGATGTCACAATGTATACCACATACGCAAAACTACAAGGGGCTGCCCTATGGAAGTTCACAAATGATGAAAACAAACATGTAGTTAAACAATTGAAATAGTGTTTAATACATATTCTAATAAGATAAGATGCCATAGATTAGCATCTAAAGACAAATTAACCAAGCTTGGAAAGTGAGGGAAGGCTGTATCACAGAGAAGATGTTGGAGCTAGGTCTTGGAGGATCAATAGATGTTTATTGTACGGACAAATTTGAGAAGGGCATCCCAAGCAAGAGAAATCACTTGGGATACTTGAAAAACAGTCTGGTCAATTCAAGAAACTGTGAGGCAATGAGTAGTGTTGGTTATCAAGAGGGAAGCAGAAGAGGCAAGGAAGAAAGGGGTGCTGTAGGTCTACTTGCTCTACAAAATAATGTTGATCGTTTTTAAACTATTTCACATCTGTAAACCAAGACTATTTTTCCTCATTTAAAATATAAATTAAATTAGGTAAGAATTTAATATAATAGAGTTTTTATAACAGCAAGTTGATACCAGAATGTAATCGTCTTTTGCCTACAATCCTTTCCTACTAGAGCTCCCGAGTGAAACTAGAATCCATTTCTACCAAAAATTCATTTCTACCAAAACAATTTTAATTTTTCTGACACAAAATGGCAAATGGCTGTTTGCAAGGAAGAACAGAGTTTCTATCAACTTAGACAAAAAGAAAACAACAGACCTAAATCTCCCTTACACCCTTTCTTTATTATACAAACCCTGGTCAAGGCATTCCAATGTGACTGATAGAGGCTCCCCAAAACACTGCTATGTCAACCTGATGAAAAAGGAACAGTCGTCAGTGATCAGTGATCAGTGGTTGTCTTTCATTGCAAGTAAAATAAACAGTATCTGGTTGTCTTGAGGCAGGAAGAAATGTATGGGAGGGAGATGGGACAGCTCATAGAAATTAAGGAAAAGCTAAAGTGCCAGACTTGTGAGAACAGCTTCAGGAATCATGATTCACTGCAAGAACTTAGATCAGTCTCCTCCAGAAGCCCTCATCAGGATGAAAGAACTCCAACTATTTTAACTCTTTCTCTTTCCTTTTAAGATTCAAAATCCAGGGACAGAGAATCTGATCCAGCCAGCTTTCACTCTTTATCTACCCTTTAGCCAATGGAAGGCAGGGCACCAAAACAAATATGCTGAGGAAAGGACGTTTCTGTAAGCAAAATCAGCATGCTGATAGCGACATCAGAGAGAGAAGATGCTAAGCAGACAAAATCAATAAAAGCCCACCACAGTCCATTACCATTTGTCTGCAAATAGTATCACGCACCTAGAAATTTATAAATAATCATTCCACTTATTCACTGAAATTTACATCCTGTAGACATCTAAATGGGTTGAGATGGAAGAGGTATTTATTATAAGGTAGGCAGACAGGAGAGTAGAGAATAAGAGCAAGATCTAGGGAGGCAAACTACCAGATCAAAACTTAGTTCCACCATTTACTAAGGGAGAGAATTCAGCCAGGTTTCTTAACTCCTCTGTGCCTCAGTTTTCATATGTAAATTTAGGATGATAATATTAGACAGGTGTCAGATTAGGATGATAATGTTAGAGCTGTCAGGAGGAAATATGAGCTTAAAGCATGTGATACATTTAGGGCCGTGCTGGCATCCTGTAAGCACTCAATAAACAGGAGTTAGTGTCAACTAGTTGTCTGGCACTGTGACTTCTGTACATAATTCTCTCTCCCTTTAAAAATTTCTTATTTGGGGGTGCCTAGGTGGCTCAGTAAGTTAAGCGTCCGACTTCAGCTCAGGTCATGATCTCACAGGTTCGTGGGTTCAAGCCCCGTGTCGGGCTCTGTGCTGACAGCTCAGAGCCTGGAGCCTGCTTTGGATTCTGTGTCTCCCTCTCTCTGTTCCTCCCCCACTCATACTCTCTCTCTTCTCTCTCAAAAATAAATAAAACATTAAAAAATTTTTGATTTATTATTTTAATTCTTACTCTCTCTAGACCATCTGACAAATCATATCAATACCATAATAGAAATTCATGGTGAGAGGCATCTTTGTTTTTCTTCACAGTCTTGTTTCTCTCCTACCTAAAAAGAATAGTCAAGACTCCATTTAGATTCCAAACTAATGTTCTGTGACAATTGTTCAGCATGGGTAGCATTCAAAATACAGCTCCTGTGATTTTTTTTTTTTTTGCTGAGAAGTATACAGCTAAGGTTAATAGAGGTGCCACTTTCAAAATATATCTGCCCTGAGCAACATAAAAGAATTATTTAAAAGGGTACAGGGCATAGGACACACCCTAATATTAAAAGGCCTAGCAACTAAAATTAATTTTATAAGCTCCCACAAACCAATTTTCATTGACTCTGAATTTTCTATCTAAATTACTTTTTTCCCCTTGTTCAGGGAAGTCTTTAAAAAATGAGTAGGAAGAAGAAAAATCTTTTCATTTGCAAACCAATGCACAGACACCACCCGTAGCATTTAGAGGTACCTGACTTAGTCCTTTTGATGTTTCTTTCTTCTCCATTTTCTCCGCAGGGTTGATTAAGAGCAGTAACAGTACAAAAATAAAATACCTATTTCCTTTCATCAAATCTCACTGCTTTTTACATTGTCTTGGATAGCCTTCGTCTGTAAATACCACATCTATGAGAACAGATACCTTGAAATTTGCTAAAGATAACAGTGGCTTTCACTGCTTTTTAATGAAAAAACAAAAAACATATCCTCAACATAAGTAAAATAGAGAAAGATTTCTAATTTTTGAAAAATTTTATTTAAGGTCTTAAAATTCTTATTTTTGTTAACTTGTTCAAAGCTTAAAATAGAGGATAAAATTCTAAATTAGACTAGACAGTTTTTCTTCAATTACATTCCTGGAACAGACATTTAAAATAAACTTCAAGCTAAAAATTTGTTGGTCAAAATGCTCTCAAAAGTATTTCAAAGTCCAAGATTATGTCTTTACTCTCTTACACTTGGTTTAAGAGTTAATCTCCAATAAATCATTTGAATTCTTATTCAAAAGCAACTGCACTCTTCTGACTCTTAACTGGTTCTGTTGGTTATTATTTGAATGCATAATTTTAATTTTAGAGTTCTTTAAATTAGCTTAGTGCTATTTATATATCACATAATTCAAGCCAAGAT
The DNA here is from genome assembly GCF_023721935.1 of Panthera uncia. Lineage (NCBI taxonomy): Eukaryota > Metazoa > Chordata > Mammalia > Carnivora > Felidae > Panthera > Panthera uncia. The sequence continues at coordinate 99,573,033 of NW_026057577.1, read as the reverse complement.
ATTATAGAAGGGAAAAATTTCAGGTCTATAATTTGTTAATTAGGACTGCAGCATCCAGACAAGATTAACTCTAAGTAATCTAGAAGTCTCTAGAAACAGGCATACTGTCCCATATTATAGGAGAAAGAAAACAAAAAGTTCACAAGATTTTAGATATCACAGTATGAATGAGGTCTTGCTTGGTGTTATTTTTGCCCTATTCCCTAAACTTTTTTACATAAGCGTATTATTTAAAAGATAAAAAAGGTAATGGGGGAATTTTAAAAGGTGTCTCATTGTAGATCCTCATAACTTCTCACACACAAAAAAAGTCTCATGTATATTCCCACATAATAACAACCAAAAAAGAACTTAGAATAAAGATGAATAGATACATTACTGTCAAAATCTGGGAGGAACTTCTCACAATGCTATGGCTTATGAAACTGGATAAAGAAAAAAAAATCCTTTCCCCATGCTTTGGTTCATCAGACAGAGCAACCCAGAGGGAAGATAGAAAGAGATTTCATTTCTCTTCCATTATAGTTTGATGCCTGAGAGATCCAGGATCTGTCCCAATAACAAAACTGGGAGTTCATTCATCCACTAAGAGAGTGCCTCTTGGAGATGAACAGAATACTGTCTCCTCATATACTCTCCTTCCTCAACCTTTGGATTTCTACAGTTGTCCAGCACCCACTTGACCCTTTTACAATTTCAGAATTCCCCCATTGTGTGTTATATTAGTTTCCTAGGAGTGCAATAACAAATTAAAACAAACCAGATGGCTTAGAACAATCGAAATTTATTCTCTCACAGTGCTGGAGTCTACAAGTCTGAAACCAAAGTATCAGCAAGTCCATGCTCTCTTTGAAGACTCCAGGAGAGGACCCTTCTTTGTCTCTTCTTCACTTCTGGTGGTTGCTGGCAATTCTTGTTGTTATACATGACTTGGTGCTACATCACTCCAGTCTCTGCTCCATCATCACATAGTGTTCGCCTATATATCTGTGTCCAAATTTCCCTCTTATAAGGACAGCAGTCATTGGTGTATAATCCACTCTAACCCAGTATGACTTCATTTTAACTGGATTACATCAGACCCTATTTCCAAACAAGGTTACCTTCATACATACTGGGGGCTAGGACTTCACCATAGCTTTTAAGGAGACACAATTCAACCCACATCATGTATATTTAGTAGGAGACATGCCTTATTGTTCTGTGCTGCAGAAGGAGTCAAATTGTCGCCTTTCCTCCAGGCACATGACCTGATCCCAGACAACTGGTTACCCCCATTCTATACATTAAAGTTTGACCAAGTGACACAAAGGCAAAAAAAGGCTTTTAAATTTCATTGCTAAATGCAGTAGTAATGCTCTTGTAGCATCCCAATACTTGTACAATTTTTTCAAAGTATGAAATCCTTTTTGGCTTAAAATGGCCAGAATCATGTTTATTATTTGGGAAGGACAACTCTCAAAAATACAAATAGGCGAAATAGAAGGAAGGATGGCAGAAATATATCTCCCCTAGGTTAGTCTCTACAAGAAAAGAATATGTGGTCTTAAAAAAGCTAAGAAAGGAACAGTCTGAAAGAAGCACATGCTGGGGTATGTATATTAAATCAGTTCAAAATATTAAGGTTCCAGGCAGTATGGTTTTAAGATTCCCTGTATTAAAATCTCTAAAGAGGGAATGAGCTACTCTCTTACAGTTGATTTGATACAAGAATCAACAAGCAGAGAAGAACCATATGAAATGCACACAAGCTTATGTTGGTTAACATTGAATCTGGATAAACCTCTCCTAATTTGGGGATGGATGGATGGATAGAAGGATGGATGAATAGATAGATAGATAGATAGATAGATAGATACCCTCAAAGAATTATTGATACATGCAGAATATTAAGAAGGGATTATCATACTTAAGAATCAGAGAAGAAGAATATAACTCTGGAGGTGATTTATTAGTAAAAACAAAGGAAAAAACAAATTTTATAGCACTCCTCAATAGGATGCCAGAATACCTAACCTTTGTGAAAGAAAAGCAGAAAATCAAATGTGAAAACTTGACTTGGAGCTATGTTAGGTTTTGTTTGGTTTGGTTTGGTTATGCATCGAACCAGAGGTCAATACTTATTAGGCTAAAACACAAATCAAACTAAACAAGGGTGAAATCCTGAATAGAGTTGGGTACTACTCCTAAATTCCACATTTACCATGCATCTCTTAACACAGAGATGTCTTCTATAATTAAATTAAGAATTAAGCGAGAAAAAAAATTATTTTGTTTCATGAAACACTACAAACTGTCATATAAACTGTTTGCTATATTTATCTGAGACTTTAAATGAATAGCATAGGGTTTGAGATCTAAATCTTTTAACAAGTCAGTTTGGAAGGATAAGCCTAACTGAACGCATATTTGAATGAAATGAATAAACTATACCTCAACATAATGTGAAAAGATAGTATACAGTAAAGGCTCATAAGAATATCTTCTTATACTCTCTTTCTGTAGTCTCATTTTGCCTGATAAAATACCAACTTTGGTCAGAACTTCAGCTTTCTCTTAGAAAGAGATGGACAAAGAGCTTCCACACTTCTCTTCACCTCTTATTGGATTCTCTCCACAGTAGGATGGGCTATAAATGGTTTGGGAGTTTGGTGACAGTCTCCACACATTTACTTTCCAATGGTGAACTTCTCAATTAGGGGTAATTTTGACTACCAGGGAGATTTGGCAATGTCTAGAGACATTTTTTTACTTCCATGACTTTGGGATGCAGTAGAGGCCAGAGACACTGCTAAGCACCCTGCAACACACAGGAGAGCCCTCCCATGACAAGAATTACCACCTCAAAATGTCAATAGTGCCAAGGTTGCTACACAGGATGATGCTTTTACAGGATTCTACCTCCTGTTATTCCTTCCTTTTGCTTATTCCACTTCTCATTTCAATGAAATAAGAAAATCAAGCAGAATCTACTTAAATTTTCCACCTTCACTTAGATTGGTAAGTTTTATCCACATGAGAAGCAGGAAGCCCTGTTTGTACATGTGGTACCAAAATGGCTTTGTAAGTAACAGCTTGAGTCCCACAGAAGAGCAGGCAGATTGGTGATCATATTTACTGCAGCGGGATCACTCTAACAGAATATTTGATCAATCAGAGCCTTTTCCTCTAATCATCAGAAAGACTCAAGGAGAAATAGGTTTAGGGGGTTGGATCAAGATTTCTATTAACTCTAAGATACTTGTTATATATCTAAGTGGAAATGTCAAGGAGGCTGTTGGACATGAGTCTGATATTCCAGGAGAGATAAAGTTGGAGATGTAAAATATGGAAATTATCAGTGATGGCCATTTGAAACCATGTCACTGTATAAAGTTTTTCAGGAAATGAGGATAGATGAAAAAAGGGAGACTGAGTACTGAGCATACCAATATCTCAATATTTAGAGGTCAGGAAAAGGCAAAAGGATCATCAGCAAGCACTGAGAACCAGAGGCTGTACTGTGTTCCAAGAGAATGAAATAGACATTCATAGAAAGGAAAAGTCTGGAGGAAACCCTGAGAGATGAAGAGAAAGATCTCAGTTCTTGTCTACAATGGACATTAATTGGGGTGCCTGGGTGGCTCAGTCCATTAAGTGTCCAGCTTTGGCTCAGGCTATGATCTCATGGTTTGTGGGTTGGAGCCCCATGTTGGACTCTGTTCTGACAGCTCGGAGCCTGGATGGAGCCTCCCTCAGATTCTGTCTCCCTCTCTCTCTGCCCCTCCCCTGCTCACACTCTGTTTTACTCTCTCAAAAATAAACACTTTTTAAAAATTTAGAATGTACATTAGTTATTTTCCTTGTCTAACATCCATTCCTAATGTCTTAGGTTGTGCACCTTAGAAGCAGAAACTGAGAAGGAGTTATTTACCAAGGCAGGTAAGGGAAGCAGGACAGGGCAGGAGTGACAGCCAATCAAGGTTATGCTCTCTCCTGAAGCTTTGGAGCAAGACATGCATTATTAACTTATTCCCTCTTTGAGAAAAAGGACAGCCCTTCGTCCCCTTGAATCAGTCACCAGATGCACGTTGCTGGAGGGGGTGGTTTACTTTATGGATGAGCTGATTCCTTTGGCTGAAGGCATTATCTGGAGAAGAGGGAAGCTCTGAGCTGTTAGCCTGCAACACTCCCAGCAGCTCAGGGATGGATGCCCCCTGCCTTGGTACAGGGATCCAGGAGAAGCACCAACAGCCCCTACTGTACTTTCTTCTCCTGTTAACAGACCGCAGCGTTCCCTCAAGGAACCACTCCTCCCCTATTTCAACTTGTTCTTGTGAAATTGATTCTATTCTTCCACCCCTATTCCAGTGTTCAATCCACATGAAACAGGTTTCCTCAAATAGGGTTGAAATGATGGGTTTAGGCACCAGCTCATGACCCAATTTGGAAGTGTGAGGGCCAAAACCCAGCATTTTTGTAAGACCTATTAGGAGAGGAAATATATCTTCACTAGGGTTGCTAAGATCTGAAAATGTACAATGAAGTTGCAACTTCACCACCAGGAGGAAGCCCACCCAAAAATAAAGCCTGCACAGAAGAAAACTCAGCTTAGGGACACATTCCTGATATTGTCTGTGCACCTGAATATAAACGTACTGATTCATACATGCTTTTTAGATTTGTTAAACCATCCCTCTTGCTTCAGCCGGCCTGAGTAGAGTTTCTGCCTCTTTTGCTCCCCTACAAATCTAGATGCACTGCCTGAAACTGACTTTTCTGCGATTCCCCTCTATTATTTCCAGAATTTCCTAATGCAAATTTGAATAGCTCTCTCTTCCTTGCAAGCAAACATGCTGCAAGACATATATAATAGACACAGATTAACAATCCAAAAATTATAATACAATTAAGTGAACAACCTCAAAATATCACCAAACATATTTTGATCTTTTCTGGATGGGCAAAAGACCCTTCAGGTAATCCAATGCCTTTGGGTTATGTTTTCTAACACCACAGCATCATAAGATATTTTTCATTTTTAGAAAAACAGATTTCTCACTGGCATTTTTCCAAAGGAAAAAAAAAACACATCAAAACAAAAAACTATCCCTTGATTCCTTGCTGCATGAGAAACCAATTATTAGCGCTATAGATTATGTTCCACTTTGATTATCTATAATCTTTTGCCTGATTTAAATTCTATAAAATGCTATAAGAAATCACTTGCTTCTAAAGTAACTATTATGAAATGCTAGTTAGAAATTACTTATTTTCTCTACTTATCCCATTATTCACAAAACACATCAGAATTATGCTAACATACACTGATCCAGTACAAACCTAGGGAGTAAAGACATCACAACTGATTTTGTTGAAGCCCTGACAGTTTCATTTATCTGTGTGTCTTATTCACATCTGTGTATGTGTCTTTCTGGATTATGGTTCGACATCCTGCAGTTGTTCTTTGACTCCTAAAAGGTCATGTTCATTTACAGTGATTTCAACCCAGTTCAGTTATAGCAGAGACTGAATACTGAGTCCCATGCCCAAGACTCTTCCCTCATACACATTCATAGGTATTCGGGACATTAAGCTATTGCTAGAACTACAAAAGTTAACTTTTTGAAGAGCGATCAATGGGAGCAAACAGATCATAAAGAATCTTAACAGCTATTTAGTGAAAAAATGTAATAATAATAACATCACACATCCAGACAAAGGCTGATGGATGCCAATTAGAGAGATAAGGTGTGATGAGATAAAAGTGCTACTGGAAAAAAATGTGATGATGGATAGATTTTTGTGCCTGTTTGTTTTTTATTAATATGACATCACCCAGTAACAAGAGTCCTTTTCTCTCTGCATTTTGTTGCCAGACGAGAGCCTTCAGAAGAGATGAATTTTCTTTGATTCCACCTCCCAACAATCCTCTGAGCTCCTCAGGGAGCAATGTCAATTATACCATCGTCAATGCAAATGGCATTTTAAAGAGTTAGTACAGCAGGCAGAGAATGTTAATGGTGCTCACAAGTACCAATGTGCACTGCAGACTTTCCTCTAAAGCCTGCAGCCCATCACATGTCTTTATTCATTTAGATCTAATCCTATCAACTGAGAGGACGGGGCACTGGCTTGCTCTCTGCCTTTGTCACTCAAACTTACCTATTAAAAACAATCCATTTTCTAAAGTCGGACAGTGTGGAATTCAGGTTTGGCAGCAAAAGATAAACTCCTATACACAGAGCATGATAATGAGGAGCCTGCTGGCTTTCTTGCTTGATGGGTTATTCTTATTAAGATAAAATGTGTTCCAAAAGCAACTCAGGAACATAGAAATCAGCTAGTTCATAAAAAGTCATGGGAGCTTAGCCTTTCAAATTAAGGAAACAAATACAGTGAACATGAACTCAAACTCAGTAGAAAAGTGTCACCACTAGAAAGTTCTCCTTCTGTTGTATTTTTTCTGTTGTATTTTTTAATGTTGAGGTATTTTAAAGAAGAATTTCATAATTGTGTTATGATGTGAATTTAGATGACTTGATAATTGAATCATCTCTACTAAGTTTTATGTAATGAATGCTTAATTTGTCGTAACAAATAAAGTCTATAAAGTAAACTTAAAATAAAGACTCTTAAGTCGATGGAGCACCTACCACGTACAGGCACTGTGCTAGGCATGGCGAGGGATAAGAAAGCATAAAAGGAAAGGCACAGTTCTTGCCCTAAAGAAGCAGTGAGATATTAGAGAAGATAAAATAACCAGAATGCAAGAGAAGATATACAGCTGGAATGTCACAATGTCTGTATATAGTAATCATAAAGAAACTCAAAAAGTAATAAAGACACAAGAGCAGTCCAGACTGAAGCGGGTTGACATCCAATTGATGGGCCTTAAGTTTTAGGATATTTACTTTATTCTCTAGGCAATAAAGATCTAAAGAATCTTTGAGCAGAAAGGTGACATGATGAAGCATTGAAGGAAGATAATACTGTCAGTGGTGTACTTACTAGACTAAAAAGAGAGTTTACCCACTGATGGTGTATGAAATTATTTTAGCTGGTGCATGAACATGGAATTAAATAATATTGAATTGCACAGTGAAAAATATGTTCCATTTTAATTTTAATTTTCAGAAGACTTGAGGGAGAAGGTTTTTGGTTTGGTACTAATATGACTTTAACACCTCTCTAACAATTTGTTAATTCCCTTTTAACAAAAGGAATCACTTTCACTTAGAGTTCAATAAAGCTGGGTTTTTTTTAATGTTTATTTATTTTTGAGAGGGAGGGTGTGAGCTTGGAGGACAGAGAGGGGGACAAAGGACCCAAAGGACTCTGGGCTGACAGCAGAGACCCCAATGCAGGGTTTGAACTCATGAACCGTAACATCATGACCTGAGCTGAAGTCAGACGCTTAACCGACTAAGCCACCCAGGCAACTTTCAATAAAGGTGTTTTTGACAAATATGCATTTTTTTAAGTTACCATCTATTTATGGCAAGTGACACTTATTTCCTATTTGTGTGAAGGAGGAGAATTAAATAATATAAAGCTTCTATTTAAAATAAAATTAAAATCAGTTAATTTAAGGGGAAAATTAAGCATATAATGATACATGTGCTATGCATACATGGCAAAATTCAAGAAACAGGATGCAGTTAACTTTGGAAAACACAGACCTTGGCAAGGAGCCACTAAACAGGTTTGTTGTTGTTGTTGTTGTTCCTTAATTTATTTTTTTAATTTACATCCAAGTGAGTTAGCATATAGTGCAACAATGATTTCAGGAGTAGATTCCTTAATTCCCCTTTCCCATTTAGCCCATCTCCCCTTCCACACCCCCTCCAGTAACCCTCTGTTTGTTCTCCATATTTAAGAGTCTCTTATGTTTTTGTCCCCCCCCCGTTTTTATATTTTTGCTTCCTTTCCTTTATGTTCATCTGTTCTGTGTCTTAAAGTCTCATATGATACTCATCTTTCTCTGACTAATTTCGCTTAGCATAATACCCTCTAGTTCCATCCACATAGTTGCAAATGGCAAGATTTCATTCTTTTTGATTGCCAAGTAATACTCCATTGTATATATATACCACATCTTCTTTATCCATTCCTTCATCGATGGACATTGGGCTCTTTCCATACTTTGGCTATTGTTAATAGTGCTGCTATAAACATTGGGGTATATTAAACAGTTTTTTAAAGAAATACGTGTACATGTGCAAAAAAAAGTTTGATCAAACATGTCACCACAGCATTATTATAATACAGAAAGACTGAAAAGAAACTAAATGTTTCTTTTTTTTAATTTTTTTTAATATTTATTTATTTTTTAGGAGACCGAGACACAGAGTACAGGCAGGAAAGGGGAAGAGAGAGAAGGAGACACAGAATCTGAAGCAAGCTCCAGGCTTCAAGCCATCAGCACACAGACTGACATGGGGCTCGAACCCACGAAGTGTAGGATCATGACCTGGGCCGAAATTGGACACTTATCCAACTGAGCCACCCCGGCACCCCAAATTAAATGTCTCTAAATAGAGAAGAGGTTAAATAAAACATGGCACACCATTCTGGAATACTACACATAATACTACTGGAATACTACACATAAATAAATGTACATAAATGCATAGAAGGACTAAAAAACCAATCATAATAGTAATATTATTCATCTTGGGAGATGTGAATACAGAATCCAAGGTAATTGAGGAGAGAATCACATTTCCTTTGATATAGTGATGAATTGTTTAAATCTCAAATTCATGTATTTTTTAATTATTGTGATTTTTTTTTTAATACTTAAGAGAACAAGAGAGACCTTCAGGTAAATTTCCATTTATTTTACTCCCTCCCAAACTACACTAAGACATCAGAAAACACCTTCTTAAAGGGCACAAAACCACAAGGACAAAAGAGAGAGAGAGAGAGAGAGAGAGACAACTGCAGAACAATTTTGAAAGCTGAGTGAGTGGTAAAGAGTCTAAAGAAAGCTCAGTCCTAAACCAGCAGTGTAAGAAGCCAAGAAGAAACCCAATATGCTTTGCAGAATCTACTAATTGGCAACATTGGGTCCTCTGGGAATGGATGGGGAAGTGAAATTAAAAACAAGAGGATTGTATGAAGGACTATTCAAAAAGTAGTTACAAAATTTTGAGAATCAGTTACATCCCTATCCCTTCCCTATTCCATAAGGCCAGTCTGTACATTATCTCTGCCCTAACAGGACAAAGGGGGCTTATTCTCCATAAGAGACTTTTACTCTGTAGATAGCAGAGCAACAGGCATAGTGGAGATAATATATGGAAAAAAAGGAATTCTCCATCAGGAATTCCCTCAATGAAAGGGCCCACTAAGATCAAACCACAATGGAACCCACAGTCCATAAGCTGAGCTCTCAGGAGTTTCCTGCCAGCTGTTGATTGTCCCACTCTTAGAGGATCAGCAACATCAGGAAAAAAGCTTTCCCTACCCCCCCCCAAAAAAAAAGAAAAGAAAAGAAAAAGAAAAAGACAACATGAAAGGTGGGGTTTGAAAGAAATAAAAGCAACTTGGAGAAAAAAGTTTTTTCAAGGAAAATAAAACTTCAAATACACTATCCCTGATTTACTCAAAAGATTAAACAAGCTAAAATATACATGAAATAAGAACAGGGTATTATTAAAAGAAGGAAGAACAGAAGAAGGGAAAGAAGAGAGGGGGAAAGAAAAGAAAGAATAGAACAAAAAAAGAACATTTGGAAACAATAAATATATACATATATACTCATATGTATATAGATACATATGTGCATATAGTGGGATGTGTGTATGTGTAACTCAGTGAAATAGATAAATGATAAAGATGAGGAAATCTCCCAGAAACTGAAAAAAAAAAAAGACTTTGGAGAATAGTTGTACCTCTATTTGTTATATTTGTGTGTTTTTTTTTTCCCAGAGTGGCTTGCTCATAGCTTAACAAAGCCATAGTATACTTCATTGGCCCATTTGCTTATCTTGATCTTCCAGATGCTGAGTTTCCTCTAACACTTAGATTTCCACTATTATATCAAGGCTAATTCTCCTGTATAAAAGTTTCAGTTCATATTTCCCAATTTGGTTTCCAGTCCAATTTCCCAATCTAAGAAAAAAAAATGTTAAAATGTACTTTTGGCCCTGGAAGAAGGGGGAAATCAACTCTTACAAAAAGGAAAAGTAGAAAGAATCTAGTGTTTACTTGTTTATGTCAATCTCTCCCTCCTGAATATAAGCCACATGTGATGAGGGACTTTGTTTTGTATTCTCACAGCCTAGAATAGTGCCCAATACAATATAAGAACATAGAAAATGCTGAATGAATGAATAAATAAACAAATGCATGCCAGACATGCTTTTATAAGCACCATTGCGACTTGGGGAAAGAATGGACAAAGTAACAAAGAACCAGTGAGAAAGATTCTAAAAAGCACAGATTTTATCTCTTAGAACACTTGCTTTGAAAAAAATCTCAAGTAAGGCATCTCTGCAGATAACTCCATTTGTCTCCATCTAACTCTAATCAGACCACACTCAGAGGAACCATAGTCAGTCTCTGTAATGGCTTACTTTAGGTACATATTTGTGACACAGGAATTTCCATCTGTTATGGGAAATTCCATATATGGGTCTTAGAGCCCTTACCCCTGCCCCATGACAAGCAATATTGTTTCTTCTTGTTAAAGGCAGATGCTTTAACAGGCTGTGAGTTATTCTTTTTTACTTCATGTCTTCTTAATTTTAGCAAAATAATATATCCACTTGGCTTTATTGTCACAATCAGATGGTGGGTTAAGGACTGAGCCATTTGGTTGAGGAGCACTCAACTTTCAACATTTGTGGGTCCCTCCTGTCTGAGGGTATATGCCTGGTTGTCAGTATTCTGAAAGTATTTCAGGAAACTAGAGACAGAGGATCTCACCATTCAAGTGGCAGACATTCAACAACATCTCACTGTGATCCCCAGCTATGCAAACCTCTCCACTGTGAACCTCCTATTTTCTACCAGAATGGACAAGGAGTAATTTCTAGGCTAGCAAGAGTGAGAGAGGTGATTTTGGCATCTTGAAGGCTCATTACACACAAATTTAACAAATCCCCATTTTCAATCTTTTGCCATGCTCCCTTTTTAAATCTGCCTGGTATCTCCAGTTCTTCAGGCTTTCTAGATTTGAGAACATATTTTCCTTTTCTCTCACTGGCTTCATCCACTTCAGGCTGTAATTCCAGCTTTCACAGATTAGCTAGTTCAGTTTATACTATTCCATCCTCATTCAGTTTCCAAAATTTTGTTGACTTCTTTCCTGTCTTGTCACCTTCTCTTCTGTTTAATTTTTTTAAATGAGCATATATTTTTAATTAATTTTGGGGTGTTAGGAGTGTGCAAAGAAATGCATATATTCAATCCTTCATATTTAACTGCAAGTCCTTATTCAGTGTCCTTAAGCCAATGACTCTGTGCCTTCTAAAAGGTAAGCTATATACATGCTTTGAGAAAAGCGAATTATAATGTCCTTAATCTGTTAAAGGACTCTTTAGAAATCATGTGTCTTGGGGCGCCTGGGGGGCTCAGTTGGTTAAGTGTCCAACTTTGAGTCAGGTCATGATCTCATGGTTTGTGAGATTGAGCCCTGCATCAGGCTCACTATTGTCAGTGTAGAGCCTGCTTCAGATCCTCTTTCCCTCTCACTCTCTGCCCCTTGCCCACTCGTTCTCTCTCTCTCTCTCTCTCTCTCTCTCTCTCTCTCTCTTTCTCTCAAAAATAAATAAAACATTTAAAAAAAGAAACTGTGACTTTAGGGGCACCTGGGTAACTCATTCAGTTAAGTGTCTGACTCTTGATCTCAGCTCAGGTCTTGATCTCAGGGTCATGAATTCAAGCCCCACATTGGGCTCCATAATGGGTGTGGAGTGAAAGAAAGAAAGAAAGAAAGAAAGAAAGAAAGAAAGAAAGAGGAATGAAGGAAGAAAAGAAAGAGAAAGAAAGAAAGAAAGAAAGAGAAAGAAAGAGAAAGAAAGAAAGAAAGAAAGGAAAGAAAGAAAGAAAGAAAGAAAGAAAGAAAGAAAGAAAGAAAGAAAAAGAAAGAAAGAAAGAAAGAAATCATGTGTCTTTGCTTTTCAGGGTTTTATAAAACAATAGTAAATAAGGAAAAGAATATTATAAGTGGTTGTTACCAATAGTCTATAATTTCTGCCATGACGGAAATAATAAAGGAGGCAGAAAATCTTTCCCCCACCTCTCTCTCTCTCTCTCTCTCTTCCACCTCCACCGTCCCTGTCTCTAAAATGGTGCCTCTGTCAAAACTGCAGAACGTTAGTAGCATTGCTAGAAATGCATTTCCATTTACTTGTCCATGTCCATTCTATTCAAACCACATCATTTCAGGGCAAAGATTTTTCATAAAGTTGAAGAATCCCACGTTCAGACAGGGAGTAGATGGAAAACCAAACCCTCTGACAGGTCTCTGTCTCTTAGGGTCCCATCATTTGTATTTCATTTGGGATCAAAAGGGATCCAAGTTAGACTTCCAGTGAAGCAGCATCCTTGGCCCAAAATAAGGGACAGATTGAAGGGGTTCCTAAAGATGACTCCTGGTACATTGCTCTTGATCCTATTAGATGCTTTGGAGTCAGTCCATTACTATCATATACTACTGATAAGGTGTACTATTGATAACACTGACCATCGAGTTTTGGTCCCTTCTTTCAACTTTGTCTAGCATCCGGGTGTCCAGGACTTAATCCTAATCACTAACATTCCAGGTTTCCCCATTTCTACCTCAATTTCCTGACTCACAGTCCTCAGGGTGCCTGTGAACACCAGTAAGTCTGAGGCCTCATGCTGGTGCCATTACCGATACCATCAGCTCTCTAGTACTGGTCTTATTCCCTCTCTCCTTTTTCTGATTCACACTTCAGAAGTATTAACCTGTTGCCAGCCATTTCTGTGACACCATCGTCCCCATTCAAAAATCTCTGAAGTCTTCACGGTAGTCATAAATAAAACCCACTAGACTTAGCATACAAAGTGTCATGCACAAAATACATTACCTGAAAATTATCCAAATGAGTGATATCACTCCTTAACCAACACTTTCTGTCAGATAGCTAAATTTCTGTCTAAATATCACTCCAAGGCCCTTCCGGTCTGTGCACTCCTATACATTCTTAAAGAGCTGGATCACATGTTACCCCTTCTAACCTAATGTTTTGAGTTTACACTCACCTCTCCTTTTCCGCTCTTCTCAGTTTTACACTTAATTGCATATGGCCTTACACTGCTATTAACACCTCCTGATTAAGAAAAGGACAAAACGGGGGCACCTGGGTGGCTCAGTCGGTTAAGCGTCCGACTTCAGCTCAGCTCAGGTCATGATCTCATGGTTCGTGGGTTCGAGCCCCGCATCAGGCTCTGTGCTGACAGCTCAGAGCCTGGAGCCTGTTTCAGATTCTGTGTCTCCCTCTCTCTCTGCCCCTCCCCAACTTGCACTCTGTCTCTCTCTGTCTTAAAAATAAATATTTCTAAAAAACTTTTTTAAAATAAATAAATAAAAAAGAAAAGGACAAAATGATGAGTTTGAAAAGCACATAAAAGTTACACAGAAGAGAGAATGGTAAGTGAAGCTAGGAATTACACAGATCCCCAATCAACACAACAGAGTGAATGGGACAAAAATTCTTATTAATGTACACTGTTACAGTGCTATAAGCTTGTTATAAAAGAGAAAAGATTATTCAGTTAAGTAATGACTCTTCCCAGTTTATTTACAGCCACACATTTGGACATCATAAAACCAGAATAGCTTAATTCTACATTTCCTTTTACTCTTTTTATTGGTCTTAGTAATTGCTAACCAACCTCTCCACCCATGCACCCATACATAGTCTTCTTGCCACTAAGAACATAGCACTGAAGTTATACCTTCTAGCATCAAAGTAATATCTTTTGGGGGGCACCTGGGTGGCTCAGTCGGTTGAGAAACCAACTTCAGCTCAGGTCATGATCTCACAGTTCATGAGTTCAAGCCCCACACTGGGCTCACTGCTGTCAGCCTGTCAGTGCAGAGCCCACTTCGATGTTCTGACCCCGTCTCTCTGCCTCTCCCCCACTTGCCTCTCCCAAAATAAATAAAAATTTAAAGTTATACCATTTGGGTGTTCTGAAGAAAGAGACCTATCTGGGATTCCAAAATTAAGAGACAAACTCTCTTAGATGTTGTTTGCCATGTATGCCAAAATCAACAGGACTCTGAAAAATACGGACAAAAAATATACAACCTCCTCCTCCCTGCTTGTAAAAGGTGTTTCCATAATGAGTACAACTTAAAAGTATTCTTTTCAAGCATCACATTGTCTCATGATATGGATATTAAAATTTCCCTGTATCACTAAGAACAAGTATACTATATTTTTTCAGCAAACGCAGTAAATACAAAAGACCACAGGGGAAGATTTTTGGTGTTAAGGCACTAGTAATTAAAGACAGAATGAAAGAAAATTTTCCTTTGTTGAAAATAAAAAATTTGGCCTGAGAATGCAGTACAAACATATTCACCATGTTTCAGGAGGAATCAACAGGGAGAGACTCAGGTCCAGGCACACCATGACAAATATTTTGGCTTACAAGGATAAAGAAAACCACCTAGGGGAACCTGGGTGGCTCAGTCAGTTAAGCGTCCAACTCTGGATCTCAGCTCAAGTCATGATCTCACGGTTCATAAGTCTGAGCTCCACTGACAGCATGGAGCCTGCTTGGGATTTTCTCTCTCTCTCTCTCTCTCTCTCTCTCTCTTTCTGCCCCTCCATTACATGCACACGTACATGCATGCGCTCTCTCTCGCTCTCTCTCTCTCTCTCAAAATAAATAAATAAAATTTAAAATAAATTAATTAATTTTAAAAAAGAATTATATCTTTAAAAAATATCTCAGGATCCACATAGGAGTGAAAACATATGGTATCTGTCTTTCTCTGTATGACTTATTTCACTTAGCATAACACTCTCCAGTTTCATCCATGTTGCTACAAAAGGCCAGAGAAACTTAATAGAAGACCATGGGGGAGGGGAAGAAAAAAAAAAGGTTAGAGAGGGAGGGAGCCAAAACATAAGAGACTCTTAAAAACTGAGAATAAACTGAGGGTTGATGGGGGGGGGGGGGGGGGGGGGGGAGGGGGGGGGGAGGGGAGGGTGGGTGATGGCTATTGAGGAGGGCACCTGTTGGGATGAGCACTGGGTGTTGTATGGAAACCAATTTGACAATAAATTTCATATAAAAAAATAAAAAATAAAAAATTTATTTACTCCTAATAAATAAATAAATAACAGAACAGGCTAAAAGCAGTCAGGTAAGAGGAAAAAACAGATTACCTACAATGAGCAAAAACTAGGCTGGCCTAAAATTTAACATTAAATTGTATTTTGAAGGAAAAATTTAGTGACTCAATTATTTTGATATCCAGATCACTTATCTTATTTTTTTAACTTTTTATTCTTTAAGTAATCTCTACACCCAACGTGGGGGTCGAACTACAACCCCAAGATCAGGAGTCACATGCTGTACCAACTGAGCTAGCCAGGCATCCTCCAGATCACTTGTCTTAAACGTATAAAGATATGGTCAGGTGCACAAACTCTCCAAAAACAAACAAACAAAAAGTCCTACTTGAGGATACAATCAAGCCAACTAAAAAATCAAAATTAGGAACTAAATTGAGAAATGCATTAAATAAATAAATATTTTCCCTACTTAATTTGCACCAAACATTGGGAATCTGGTTTGATTATATGCTATCCATTGCATTCAAAGATAAAACTTGACTCTACAAGCCTTGCTCACATGTTTCTCTTCTGTTTCTCTCCCTTGTTTCATTCTAGAAAACATTTCTTCAACCCTCTGAGAAATGCACCAAAAAAGGCTAAAGATTATGAGTCATTTTCCCCAAAATTTTATAGCAATTTATGGCAATCTACAGCAAAGAGAACATTAAACACTTAAATAATTTTTCCAACCTATTGAACTTATTATCCTCCAAAAGGAAACAGAAACAATTGTAATACCAAAGCTTCTTTTAATATAAATAATAGGGTTGTTAGAAATATAATGGAAAATCACTGATCGTTGTCAAAAGCAGAAATCATAGGATCTAGGGGAAAATGTGTAATATCTATCTTCCAAAACCTCTAATATGATGTTTACATATCCATTTAAGCAGGGAAAAGATATATTACCAAAATTATTGAACTTCGGCTACTGGCCACAGCATTCAGTTTGGAAGCTTCTGTTGTTATTGAACATGAGGCTACTTAACATAATTGGAAAGCACTGTAGTATAGAAAATACTTCTCATTTGTAGGGGAAAACTGAATTTATTGGCAATGGCATTGTTCATGATTTTAAGAGGGAAAAAAATGCCACTTGGATTCTCCAGACAGGTGTGTTCATATCATTTCCCAAACTATTTATCAAAGTTTCATCACAGGGGGAAATGGTTATTTGAAAAGCAAATTAATTATATTTGAGTGTTCTCTTTGGTTCTTTTGCAGACTCTATAGGCACATATGTAGCTCCATCTATAGTGCTCTCTTGCCACTCCAAGAAAGGTGCTGGCTGTGCAGTGATGCTCAGGACAAGAAGGGCAGGGTATGGACAAGAGACTGAACATCACCTGAAACCTCTGAGTAGAAGATGATAAGCACCTTCTTCCACTCCTCAAAGGGAACCCAGATATACATTGGAAGGTTCACCAAGGAGAGCTGGAGCTGTTCCTAGGAATGGCTTTTTAGTAATGATGGTGGTTCACAAAGAAAGCCATGACTGAAAACCCTAAACAAATTGTCACCAGAAACTTAATGGAAATAATACATAACATTGCAGAAAGAGTTTAAACTTTAGAATCTGAATGACCTGAATTTAAATCCTAACTATCTGCCCCAGCATATAATTTGGACAAATTATTGAGAATCTCTGACCCTCTGTTCATTAGCAAAATGAGGATAATACCTGCTTCATGGAGTGCTTATGAATCTTTGAGCTAATAAATGTAAACCATACAGTTACTCTACAAATATTATTAATGATGTCCCCAGATCAACTTAGAAAAAAGAAGAAATTCAAGGGGTTACTACCTGAAATAAATAATAGTAAAAATTTATTGTAAATTTACTGTGCCCTTCAAAGTTTTGAGTGTCATGGAATACTAAAATCATAGTTTTACTACATTAATCAAATAATAAACTCCTGAGGGTCATGGACTAAACTAAGAGTAATAGAAAAAGCAGAAATATTTGTAGAAAAAAGGGGCCAGGAAGGAGATAGGAGCTGAGCCTTAAAGAATGGGCAAATCAGAGATAGAGAAAGCATGGGAAGATAGGAGAGGAAACTGGGGTGTGTATGAGAGAGACAGAGAGAGAGAGAGAGAGAGCGAAAGAGCACACACCATACAGTGGGTGACCAAATGAGTGCCATTATTGCACTAATGGCCTCATATATTAAACACATTTAATCATCCGACAAACTCTGCAAGGTATTATCTCCATTTTACAGAAAAGAAAACTGAAGTTCATAGAGGTGAGAGACACAGAGCTATCACTGATAGAATCAGAATTTGAACACAGGTCTGCCCAATCTAAGACCTAGGCTTTTCCCAACATCATGATTGTCAAAATAATGATAACCATGATCAGCCTGGAGCGTGCGGTTCCTGTGGAAGAAGATGTCCTTTTATGTTCAGAGGTCTCTGGATGTCCATTTTGTAACAAAATCTTAAATTTTCTTGAATTCCAAGGTTGAGGTCCCATTAGCCATTCTCTTTAAAATGTAAGAATTTGGCTCTTTTCCCCTGGGGCAAAATTTGCTTAGCATATCCGAGAACCCCTGAAAAGACTTTATATTCCCTTTTCTCCTATCTCCTAACCCCAATAAATTCTGTTTCTTACTGAGAGAAGAATTGATTTTCATTGGTATTCACTTGAAGTAGGGAAGGTCACGGCTAGAACATTGAAAATGTATTGTCTAAAGAGCACAGTTTGTATCTTGCTTCCAAGAGAAGATCTTTAAAGATGCCTTGGCTTAGCTGACTTTTCTTCTCCTCCTGCATCCAAGAAACATCCTCGAGGGAGAAAGTCAATTTCAAATCTTCACACTGCAGAGGCTCTGGGGCAGTCTGTTGCAGAATGCAGATCAGCCTGTTTCTTCTCTTTTGAGATAAACGGAGTCTGGGAAGAGTGTTAAAAGAAAAGTTTTTGAGCAATCCTTAGGGCCTAGAATATGCTCTGATCAGCTCAAGAAACCAGATTCCAATCTAAAAGCCAGCATGTGCCAATCTGAAAGCCAACTTGACTCTAGCCTTGATCCCCTCTAAGAGGATTTATTTTTATTTCCAGGATCCTTCCCAAGCTTTACATTTGATATGTAAATATTCTTAAGTTGTGTAGTCATTAAATAGTTCTCTTTAGCAAAAGCTCTTCCATGGTTTGTTCTTAAGATGGTGTATACAAGGAATGAATGATTCTGCAAATTCCTGACAAAGAACTCTGTAGAATCTGAAGCGTTGAGGTATTTGTAATCACTCAGACACAGAATTATCAAAGCACACAGTGGCTTCATATATCCATTCCTAGCATCTCAAATCAACTTTAATTTCCTTTTTTATAAAGTAGATATTTTACATAAAATTGTCTGGAAAGAAAAAAAACTACACTTGACAGAGCAAATGTTAGGCCAGCCTTTCTCTGCTGTGAATGGCGCTGGCGAGGGTCTTGAATATTCATGCAGGATAGTTTTTAAAAATCATATGGAGTGAATATCACTTCTTTTTCCTTTCCCCAAAATTTTCCCACTCTGACAAGAATAATGCAAAACTTTGGGCTGGGCACCAACCAGATTACATAATTTGTAAATTTTGATTGCAGTGGCTGGCCGAGTTTAAAGCTTACAGGAAATCCTTCCTGAATGAAGATCCTGGGGAAGCAGGAACCTCTCCTAACCTGCAGCTCCTCCCAGGTAGTGAGCAAATGAAGACGATCTAAGAGATGAATTGCCAAGAGCCATAAACCAAAGACTCTGAGAGAATACTAAACCTCTAGCCTTGGGATATGTACCAGGCCTATAGTAAACGTTTTGCATGCATTCTCTCATATGATTCGTGTAACTCTATCATGCACTTTTCATAAATGAGAAAACTGAGTCAAGCAGAGTGGTCACACAATAAGTCAGTAGGGGAACCAGGCAGTCTGATCCCAGAGATTGCATTTTTAGCCATTATGAAAGCTCATCTCTTTTCATTACTTTCTTTTTTTATTATTTTTTTAAGTTTATTTATTTATTTTGAGAGAGACAGAGTGTGCACACAAGGGATGGAGGGGCAGAGGCGAGGAGAGAGAGAATCCCAAGCAGACTCCACACTGTCAGCACAGAGCTCCACACGGTGCTCTAACGAACCGTGAGATCATGACCGGAGCAGAAATCAAGTCAGATGCTTAACCGACCTAGCCACCCAGATGCCCCTAACTACTTTCTAGACTATAAGCCTCAAAAGGTCAAGAACTTGGTCCATCTTGTTCATTTGCATACGTCCAAAATCCTAGAACAGTGTCTGGCACATAGTAGGTACCTAATGAATGTTTAATTATTTAATTATATAATTAAATGATGAAAACATGAATAAATGAAATTCCCAATCTAGATTGTTCCTTTGATCTTCAAATTTATTGGAGACAGAAAACAAGACACTCCCAGGTGCATGAAAGACAGAATCAAGTGAAAAATCTCTGCCCCAGCTACTTCTCTGATGTGGACCCAGACAACTAGGATGGCAATCTTCCCCTCTCTCCATCTTTGTGAATATTTTTTCTTCTTTTTCTGTAAATTTTGATTAGCCTCTAATGTGTAATTCCCTAACACCATTCTTTTCCAGCATTTAACTAAATGGGATGTGAGGACAAGAAAAAGGAAACAATTTTCTTCTCCACACTTATCCACAGTCTCTCAGCATGAGGTCCAAAGTCCTGACATTGGGCTCCCATATTTCAGAAAATCTCTTTTAGAATAGTCTTTTTCCTGCCATGCCAAACCTATTTATTCCTTCCTGAAACTCTCGTTTCCACCCTGCTGTCTCTCACTTGTTTTCTGCCCAGCTCCCCTAGGCAAATCCTTTGGCTGAACTGTGTGCCTGACTTTACTTCACCTTCCCGCCTGGATGCTTCCTTTATGAACTTTCTTGGTTTGTCCTTGTCAGTCCTTGAGCAATACTGTCCCATCCAAACCTGGCTCAATTTCCTAGAACCCCAGGCCCATCCAACTCCTAGTCCCTATTACCAGAGTAAGAATTTGGTCATCTGTAAACTGGCCCAGATCACCTGCACTCCCCTTCTCCCCAACATTGCTATTCAGAGGAAGTATAGCATCAGGCTTAAGAAATCAAATTCTGGAGCCAGACCAAATCCACATCTCAGCTTAGCCACTTATTTGCTGTGACCTTGGGCAAGTTATTTTTCTTTCTTCTCTGTTCTGAATTTCTCCATTCGTAATAGTGGTAGCTCATGATGGTTGTAAGGATTAAATGGACTTCTCTAAGGCACTGAAACAATGCCTGACCCCCAGTAGGTGTTCAGTAAGTAGAGTTGTTGCTGCTGTTGTTATCGTTCAGGGGAAATAAGGTATCAAGAGCATCCAAGGAGAGCCTTAGAGTGAGGAAAAGATGTCATGAATATGAACACTAAAGGCAGCTCAGTGAAAAGGGGGAGTTCTACCTCTCCTATTTTGCTGCATGTGCTATATGAATAAGTGCAGATTATACATGTAACAACCTCCTTTTCTCCCAGTGATGTCAGCAGAGGAGAGCAGTATTCTCCTCTTTGCTTCCTTAAATACAGAAGCCACACCCCTGAATACAATTTTGGAACTGTATTCTTCTGTAAGAAGAATTATATTTGGATTTTTTTCAGTCTTTTTGTGACGCTTTTTTCTGAGTAAGAAGAAATGTTAAGCATCCTAGGGAATTGGGTTATTAATCTTCTGAGGCTTCAGTTTACCATGAAATAAGAGGATTGAATTTAAACTACCCAGCTCTACTATCCTATAATGGGCTGGGCTGCCTGAGGTGAGCTAACTTCAGCTGAGCCACAGAAAGTTAAACCTCCTGATCTTCACTGTTCTCACTGTCCTAAGAGCAAGGTGTGGCCCTTAATTTTTAACCATACACCAAAAAACAGGGTGAAGAGGCTGTGGGTGGGAAAAAACAGGAAGTTAGGGCAAAGAGACTGGAATGAAGAATAGGCAGGAAGAGAAAATCTCAGAATGCACCTAAAACATTGTTTTCAAGACTGTCAATTTAAAAAAAACAACATGCTAGAGATTTGGCATTTATAAAATAGATCATATTACAGCAAAAGATTGAAAACAACTTACATGTGCATCACTGAATAGGGTAAACAAATTACAGTAGCATCATAAAATGAAATACTCTGCAGCCTTTAAAAATACTTAGGCAGCTCTATGCTTTATAAGTCCTGTTAAGGAAAGATGTCCAAGGCATATAGAGATGTGAAAAAAGCAAGATCAGACCATAAATATCATTCTCTTTCTTATACACACACACACACACACACACATTTATACATGCATAAAATATTTATGGACAAATATATAAGAACTAGCCATAGTGGCTGCCTCCTGAGAGAAAAGAAGACAGACAAAGAAGACTTACTTTTTATGGATGCCCTCTTGAATACCTTGCATTTCGAACCATGTGCATGTACTATCTGCTCAAGTAACTAAGCCAATACAATACTGTACATCAATTATTCTTCAATTAAAAAATAAAGTAAATAAATATGAATTTGAATTTATCATAATTCTCACAGTGGAGACAATAGAAAGGTACAATATTTGAGAACACAAAGGATATTATATAGTATATACATTCAACTTCTATAAAGCAGGCATATGCAATTCTGCTGATTTAAGTTAAGCAAAAAAGCTTAACTGCTATAATACCTGGAAATTTCTTCAAAATAATACACATAGAGGGGAAATGAATGGGAGTTTAGGTGAAAAGACAATTAGCTATGAATTAGTAATTGTTGAAGCTGATGATGGGTACACACGGTTCCATATACTTTCAAAAAGTATTCAGGGGTTCTGTCTACTTTCTTAAGTGACTAAAATTTTCCATAATAAAAAGCATTTTTAAATGGCTTCATTAAGAATCTATAAATAAGCTGACAGGCTTTTTATAGGGCTCTGAGGTAGATCAAATTGATTTCAGGATATGAATGAAGTCTGTGAGCACAAACTTAATAAAGGGGAAGAAAGCATTTCATCAGTATTTAGCACAAGGAACACTGTCTTGAAGGCAGCCATGAAACTCAGATCAGGCTGAGAGTGAAGACCTTGCTGAGGCAGAGCTGAAAGCACATGTTGTCACAGAAATAATACTTAAGTTGACGTTTGTTTTATTAAGACTTTATTTTTTACAGCAGTTTTAGAATCATCGCCAAATTGAGAGGAAGGCAGACTTTGCCATATACGTCCTGACCCCATACATGCACAGCCTTCTTCATTAAACATCTCCCACCAGAGTGCTACATGTATTACAATCAATGAATCTACTTTAACACATCATAATGTCCTAAAGTCCATAGTTTACATTAAGGTACACTCTTGGTGTCATGCATTCTATGGGTTTGAACAAATGCATAATGACATATATCCACCATTATGGTGAGTACTTTCACTGCCCTAAAAATCCTCTGTGCTCTGCCTATTCATCTCCTCTCCAATCCCTGGCAACCACGGATCTTTTTACTGCCTCCACAGTTTTGCCTTTTCCAGAATGTTATACACTTGGAACCATAAAGTATATAATTGACATCATTTTTAAGTGTGATGTAAGTAACTTTTTTAGATCTTTCTAAACCAGGATCACCATCCCAGTTATGTTTTCAGGTCAAAATTATCAAATAATCCTCTTCCTTTTAATTGGTTATTTCTCAGAATTTCCATGTTCATATTTGCTTTCTGCCTACACTCAAGGGTAAGATAGAACAGTACAATGATTTTCTATTTATCTCAGTATTTTTATACCTTGAATAAATTCAGATATTCTGATTTTAAATGCATTGACAATTCAAGAGCTATGACATAAAAATGCTATTCCTTTTTTAAACTCAAGTTGCTCAGCAGTTCCACAAATGCATTTCCCACGTCCAGCTCCATCAACTTCTCATTACATTGCTGCTGAATTCCTGAGAGACCAAGATGGACCATGTGAGCCCATAGAGGGATTATGTGACACTGATATTTCTAGGACCCAGCACCCCTTTTCTGAGACAAAGGTGTCTCAGAGGCTGCTGCTAAGCTTTCTAAATTCTCCTCCATTGCTTATTGCTATGTAAATGGTGGTTCTTTGAATTTTCCTTTAGAAAAGCACCATTTTCAAAGAAAACCTAAGGACTGCTTTCCTCTGGGGAGAATTAGGCTTACTACAACATTTCATTCATTTGCAAAAAGTTGGAATCAAGTATAGGTCCAGTTACAGTGAAAAAGTTTATTAAATGTTTGGGAGGTTTTGTTTTTAGGCCTCCTCTTCCTCTCCCTGATATTGCCTCCCCCCCCCTTTTTTTTATTTATTTTTTTATTTTACATCCAAGTTAGTTAGCATATAGTGCAACAATGATTTCAGGAGTAGATTCCTTAATGACCCTTTCCCATTTAGCCCATCCCCCCTCCCACAACCCCTCCAGAAACCCTCTGTTTGTTCTCCATATTTAAGAGTCTCTTATGTTTTTGTTCCCCTCCCTGTTTTTATATTATTTTTGCTTCCCTTTCTTTATGTTCATCTCTTTTGTATCTTAAAGTCCTCATATGAGTTAAGTCAGATGATATTTGTCTTTTTCTGACTTATTTCACTTAGCATAATACCCTTTAGTTCCAACCATGTAGTTGCGAATGGCAAGTTGCGATTTCATTCTTTTTGATTGTCGAGTAATACTCCAATGTATGTATACACTACATCTTCTTTACCTATTCATCCATTGATGAACATTTGGGCTCTTTCCATACTTTGGCTATTGTTTATAGTGCTGCTATAAACATAGGGCTGCATGTGCCCCTTTAAAACAGCACACCTATATCCCTTGGATAAATACCTAGTAGTGCAATTGGTGGGTTGTAGGGTAGTTCTATTTTTAATTTTTTGAGGAACCTCCATACTGTTTTCCAGAGTGGCTGACCAGCTTGCATTCCCACCAGCAGTGCAAAAGAGATCCTCTTTCTCCGCATCCTTGCCAACATCTGTTGTTGCCTGAGTTGTTAATGTTAGCCATTCTGACAGGTGTGAGGTGATATCTCATTGTGGTTTTGATTTGTATTTCCCTAATGATGAGTGATGTTGAGTATTTTTTCATGTGTTGGTTTATTGCCTCCCTTTTTATATGTGTTGTAAGAAGAGAGGGCAGTGGGCTTGCAGATCCAATTGCAAACCTTGGCTTCTGTTACTCCATACTTACTTGCTTTGAAACTTTGAGTAACTGAATATCGATCAGCTCATCAATAAAAATGGAGATAAAGGACTCACCCCACCAACTTGATATGTCTTGAAAATGAAATTGAAAAGTCTTGTGAAATTATCATGTGTTACATGCTGATACAAGCTGGTTTCAGGCTGTTAGAAGACAGACTGCCTTTGCCTTTCCCA
The DNA here is from genome assembly GCF_023721935.1 of Panthera uncia. Classification (NCBI taxonomy): domain Eukaryota; kingdom Metazoa; phylum Chordata; class Mammalia; order Carnivora; family Felidae; genus Panthera; species Panthera uncia. The sequence continues at coordinate 99,548,345 of NW_026057577.1, read as the reverse complement.
CTTCCCAAACAGCCTAGCCCAGACTGCTTTTCAGCTCCATCATTCCACTGAAACTGATCAGGCCAAGATCACTAACAACCTTCATTTTACAAAGATCTATTGGACATTTTCTGTCTTCATATTCATAGACATCTAGAAATCGAACAACTGATTGTTTTCTTTTTTTTTAAGTTTATTTATTTATTTTGAGAAAGAGAGACAGTGGGGGAGGGGCAGAGAGAGAGGGAGAGAGAGAATCCCAAGCAAGATTTGCTTTGTCGGCACAAAGCCCACCATGGAGCTCAGTGTGAGACTGGATCTCGTGAACAGTGAGATCATGACCTGAGCCGAAATCAGGAGCCTGACAACCAACTAAGCCCCCAGGCACCCCAATCACTTTCTTGAAACACTCTTTCCTAAATTTAGGCTCTATTCTTCCACTCTCCTAGGATGTTACAGCATTCTGGTAACTCCTCATCCTTCTATGTTAGCTTATTCTGTGTTAATTTAAATGTTTTCTAAATTTCTCATAATATAGTTAAATAAGAAATTAACCGAGATGCTGGTTTCATTTTTGTTGTTGTTGTTACCTTTGTACATGTAGAGGAAGTACACATTCCCCTTTAGTTTAACAGAGAAAATTTACAAGTATTTACACTTCTTCAAAAACAAAGATGTCAATTTAAATATTATTGCCAGGACAATACATTGTTTAAAAAAACCAATGAGATTGACAGACATTTTTAGAGGTTAAAGGTTATTTTCACAGAACCTATCAATATGTGATGTCCAAGTGCCTTATAGATGCCATTTTTAAAAATATCCATAGCAAAGAGACTTTTATGATGCAAATAGAACCTGCTTTTCTGCCAGCTACAAAAGAAGGTGGAATTTTTTCCTTGTGGCACTAAGATTTCTTGCACCAGCAATTAGAGGAGGCTATACAGTTTGGAGGCTAATTCTGGAATTCCATTGGTTACCTCAGTGAGTAAAAGAACCATGGCTGAAAATTTTGGACTTAAAATCTGGGAATTAGGGGAGATAGGGTAGGACAGGATTTTCAACAAATGTGAAGATATAATGCTTTGCATTGTTTTGATCCAGATCTCTAAATATTTAAGGTCCTCTGTGTTCATTCCCAGGTCTCTACTACCATTCTTTCTCTATACCCCTTACTGCACGATTGTATCTATTCTTGTGACCATAATTAACTTCATATTATATATCTTATCTGGCTCTTCTCCTGGGGTCCTGACAGGTATTCTATAAGTGCTTGCTTGGATTCTCCAATTAAAAGATTCACAAGCACCTCAAAACGAATATATCCAAAACAGAACACTTGATTTTTGGTTCCTGTAACCTTTCTGTCCCCCACAGTCACTGATGTCTAACTAAATGGCACCATCCTGCAACTACCCAGTTTTCCAAACCAGAAATTGAAGAATCATCCTTGACTCTTCTCTTTTCTTCACATGTCTCCAAATTTCTCCAGTTATCACCAAGTTCTATCTATCCTACTTTTAACCTGTGTCTCAGTTCCATCAACTTTTCTTCAGCTCTAAGGCCACTACCACATCCAGGTCATGATGATCTCCTGTCTGCACTATTGCAATCAAATTCTAACTCATCTCTTGCTTCCATTCTTACCTTAATCCAATTCATTCTCCCTACAACCATCAGCATAATCTTTTAAAACCATAAATAAGGACATTTAAGTGCCTTGCTTAAATCTTTTTGATGATTGGGGTGACTGCGTGCCTCAGTTGGTTAAGCATCTGACTCTTGATTTTGGCTCAGGTCATGATCTTATAGTCTTGAGAAAGCCCTGAGGCTGGGTTTGCACTGGGCATGGAGCCTACTTAAGATTCTCTCTCTCTCTCTCTCTCTCTCTCTCTCTCTCTCTCTGCCCATCCCCAGCTCTCTCATGTACTCTCTCTCTCTCAAATGAATAAATAAATAATTTTAAAAAATCCTTTTGGAGGCACCTGGGTGGCTCAGTTGGTTAAGCCTCCAACTTTGGCTGAGGTCATGATCTCATGAATCCTGAGTTGTAGCTCTGTGTCGGGCTCTGTGCTGACAGCTCGGAGCCTGGAGCCTACTGTATTTCCCTCTCTCTCTGCCCCTTCCCTGCTTACACTCTGTCTCCCTCCTGCAAAAATAAATAAACGTTAAAGAAGATTTTAAAAAAATAAAAAGAAGAATCTCCCTGCTGACCACCCTTCTTGGTTCCCTGTTGTCTTCCCTCATGACATTTATCTTAAATTTTGTCACATATTTCCTTATTTACTTATTTGTCATTATCTGACTCATCCACAAGACTAAGCTGTGTGAAGACAAAGACTGTAACTAGTTTGTTCTTCATAACATACCAGCACCCAGTACTGGGCCTAGAATAGAGTAGGACTTCCCATAATCTGTTCATAAACATCCTATTTACAAATGAATTTACAGGGGCACCTGGGTAGTTCAGTTGGTTGAGCATCTGACTTTGGCTCAGTCATGATCTCACGTCTCCTGAGTTCAAGCCCCACATCAGGCTCTGTGTTGACAGCTCAGAACCTGGAGACTGCTTCGGATTCTGTGTCTCCCTCTCTCTCTCTGCCCCTCCCCCTCCCCATGCTCATGCTCGCTCGCTCGCTTGCTCTCTCAAAAATAATAAACATTAAAAAATGAATTTACAGGGGCACCTTGGTGGCTCAGTCAGTTAAATGGCCGACTTCAGCTCAGGTCATGATCTCATGGTTCAGGAGTTCAAGCCCCGTGTCAGGCTCCATGCTGACAGCTTAGAGCCTGGAGCCTGCTTCAGATTCTGTTTCTCCCACTCTCTCTACCCCTCCCCAGCTCATGTCCTGTCTCTTTCTCTCTCTCTCTCCCTCAAAAATACACATTAAAAAAAGTTTTTTAATGAATTTAAATTTTTAGGATTATGTAAAGCAGAATGTACTTGTAAATATGCTAATTTTTCAATGGTAAAAAGAGAAAAATCTTCAACTAATTTCATGATCATGGTAATTCTTTGATCTGGCAGGAAAATGGAAGAATGAGGGCTGTCCTGTGCATTTTTTCCTTAGTTTTCGGAAAGCTTTATATCAAATGTTTGATTTCTAACTATATGGGTAAGGCTTTTAGACAAATTAATTTTAAATAATGAAAAGTTAGCTTTTCCAGTAAAATTTCAGAATTATATAAACATTCTAGATTTCAGTTGCTCTTTAATAATTCATATAATGTGCATCTCTATCTGACTTCAATGGGTGTTTCATTCTGCATGTGAATAATTTCCTCATATTTCATGCACCAGCTTGTCGTATTTCTTAATCAAATTCATTTGTCTTCTAGACCAGGTGTAGCTTTAGGTTGTCCTAGAGGTAAACCCAAAGTTATGTTTAGAAAATACCAAAGCATTATCATTAAATTCACATAAGCAGAAGATGGAAAACTCACCCAAAACAGAATAATATCTACCTACTATAAATTATTCTTTGCTATGAGGTTGGTGCTGTACTAAAAACTTCACATGCTTTATATCACTTAGGCTTTATAACAGCCCTTTGATATAGGGACTATTACACCCATTTCACAAATGAGGTAAACAAATTGAGTAACTCATCTAAGGCATCATGTAAAGTCAGGAGTGGAAAGTCAGGTCCCTCTGACTCCAAAAAAACAAATTATTAACAACCAAATTATATGTCCTGCTTAGTGGGGCTGAGAATCAATCCATTTTATACATCTCTGATGGCAAGTCCAGTCATGATACCTGGTCAATGATTTTTCTTAAAAAACACATGAGGTTGGGGAGCCAAGGTGGCTTAGTTGGTTGAGTGTCTGAGTCTCGGTTTTGGCTCAGGTCATGATCCAGTTATGCACTGATGGTGCAGAGCCTGCTTGGGTTTCTCTCTCTCTCTCTCTCTCTCTCAATAAATGTATAAACTTTATATATATATATATATATATATATATATATATATATATGGCTTAAGAGAAGCCTCATCTTTCATCCTAGAGGAACCACAAACTAGAGGTGATCTGAGTCAAGTAAATTGGTCCCATACATGCCCATATATCTTGGATTGAACAAGATAGGACATCTAGGAAGTTGGGGAAGGAATGCCATCAACTCTTACTGGTCCTTCCAGAATCTAACCTTTACTATTTTCAGCCATGTGGGCTAGGGTGACAATTGTTCTGGTGTTGCCAGGACCATCCCCTTTTAGCACTGGAAGTCCTATATCTGAGAAACCCTATCTATGGATATGTTCCCTCTCTACCCTCTACCAAATCTCCCTGATGCCAACTGCCCTTCTGGATCTCTACATGTGACTTTTTGTTCATTTTTTAAATGTTTTTAAATGTTTATTTTTGAGAGGGGGAGAGAGAGAGAGAGAGAGAAGACACAAGCAGGGAAAGGGCAGAGAGAGAGGGAGACACAGAATCCAAAGCAAGCTCCAGGATCTGAGCTGTCAGCACACAGCTCAACATGGGGCTCGAACCCATGGACCAGGAGATCATCACCTCAGCCCAAGAGCAACACCCAATGATCTGATCTACCCAGGCACCCCTATTTTTTGTTCATTTTTTGAGGAAACATTTTAAAACTTTACTGTGTGACAAGCATCACTTGGGTGCAAAGGATACCAAGGCCAAAAAGCAAAAACAAAAACAAAAAACAATCCAAATCTTCCTACAGTTATTATCTCTCTGCTGTATCATCCTTTCAAACTGATATCCACCCTTTTGAACACAAGGAAGGACTAAGATCTACCACCTGCCATCATACTTTATAAATACTAGGTCCTATTTGCCCAGTTCCTCCTCCTCAGCTAGTTGCTCTAGCAACTGCCTTGTGTCCAGCTGCTGTTTGTACATGGCCTAGTCTATTCATCCACTGATTAAACTCCTCATACTATACTGACAAAGGTTTCAGTGTGCCCTTCTGGATATAAATCCATCACTTCTTACTTCAGTGTGACATGTTTTGGGTTTTTTTTTCTTTATTTATTTATTTTGAGAGGAGTGTGAGCAAGGGAGGGGCAGAGAGAGAGGGAGAGAGAGAATCCCAAACAGGTTCCATGTTGCCTGCACAGAGCCCAATGTTGGGCTCAATTTCCCAAACCACGAGATCAGGACCTGAGCCTAAATCAAGAGTCGGATGCTTAACTGACTGAGCTACCCAGGTGTTCCAGTGTGACGTTTCAGATGACTTTAGGGAATGTGATCATTTTCTTTACAGTGTTGATGATCCTCAACCATCAGTTATTCTAAGAAAAAGTGGCTTAAGTAGTTTCCCCAAAATTGGTATAGACATTTTTTATTAAAGAAAGCAGGCACGGTTGAAAAGAGAAAACAAATGGAAATGGATTATTGAAAAAAAAAAAAACCTACTTAGCCACAAAGAGAGCTAGAAGTAGCTTAAGGCAAAGAAAATGCCTCAGGAGAACTGATGAGTTAACGGTGTGTTTTCTCAAGACCTAGATCATAGATCCTCAAGTAAAACACCAGGAAAACTGTGGATTATCAGAGGAACTCCTTTTTAAAAGATAATTGCAATTCCTAGAAATCTTGTTTTCCCATCCTTATTACTTTTGTTTCTCTGCCCTCTTAGTTCTATATTTGTGCATTTTCTCCTTCTACTTGATAAAGCATCTAGAGTGAACACTGAGACTTTCTCTGTACTTCCTATATCTGCTTTTCAGAAATAATATATCTCTGAATATGTTGGTATCAGTCTAGCCACTTATCACCTCTGCTACCTTGAGGAAGTCATTCATCTTTCAGGACCCTATTTCCATTACATGAGTAGAATGATAATATCCTAATGAAATAATATTTACTGACATATGTGTCATGGAAACCTGTTGGTTTTGCCTACGCTATATATATCCCTTCATTCTCTTCCTAGTAGCAAAATCTATTGTTAGTCAATAGATGCCCTTCATTGTTTCTAACAAGTTGAATTGAATTTTTTGTCTCTTACAAACAAAAGAAATTTGAACCAACATGAGACCCAGGCCTGGCCAATCAGTATACACACACACACACACACACATACACATATATATATATGTGTATGTGTGTGTGTGTGTGTGTATATATATATATATATATATACACATATATAC